>NW_028143114.1:0-277000 GCF_977018435.1 Lepisma saccharinum | reverse complement strand
ACGAATTTTTTAACAATTTTCAAATTTTCAGATGGGAGGTTCCAGATAAGGTCAAAAACTACATACTCAGATCTTCACCAAACTTTGCAGGGATACATTGGATGTCAAGACACGTGGACAAAACGTACAAAACTAGAGATTGAGGTCATCAAGATTTTGGACGGATTTTTTAGGAATTTTCAAATTTTCAGATGGGAGGTTCCAGATAAGGTCAAAAACTACATACTCAGATCTTCACCAAACTTTGCAGGGATACATTGGATGTCAAGACACGTGGAAAAAACGTACAAAACAAGAGATTGGAGACATCAAGATTTTGGACGAATTTTTTAAGAATTTTCAAATTTTCAGATAGGAGGTTCCATATAAGGTCAAAAACTACATACTCAGATCTTCACCAAACTTTGCATGGATACATTGGATGTCAAGACACGTGGAAAAAACGTACAAAACATAGGATTGGAGACATCAAGATTTTGGTCGAATTTTTTAAGAATTTTCAAATTTTCAGATATGAGGTTCCATATAAGGTCAAAAACTACATACTCAGATCTTCACCAAACTTTGCAGGGATACATTGGATGTCAAGACACGTGGAAAAAACATACAAGACATAGGATTGGGGACATCAAGATTTTGGACGGATTTTTTAGGAATTTTCAAATTTTCAGATGGGAGGTTCCAGATAAGGTCAAAAACTACATACTCAGATCTTCACCAAACTTTGCAGGGATACATTGGATGTCAAGACACGTGGAAAAAACGTACAAAACAAGAGATTGGAGACATCAAGATTTTGGACGAATTTTTGAGGAATTTTCAAATTTTCAGAAAGGAAGTTCCATATAAGGTCAAAAACTACATACTCAGATCTTCACCAAACTTTGCAGGGATACATTGGATGTCAAGACACGTGGGAAAAACGTACAAAACAAGAGATTGGAGACATCAAGATTTTGGACGAATTTTTTAACAATTTTCAAATTTTCAGATAGGAGGTTCCAGATAAGGTCAAAAACTACATACTCAGATCTTCACCAAACTTTGCAGGGATACATTGGATGTCAAGACACGTGGAAAAAACGTACAAAACAAGAGATTGAGGTCATCAAGATTTTGGAGGGATTTTTTAGGAATTTTCAAATTTTCAGATGGGAGGTTCCAGATAAGGTCAAAAACTACATACTCAGATCTTCACCAAACTTTGCAGGGATACATTGGATGTCAAGACACGTGGAAAAAACGTACAAAACAAGAGATTGGAGACATCAAGATTTTGGACGAATTTTTTAAGAATTTTCAAATTTTCAGATGGGAGGTTCCATATAAGGTCAAAAACTACATACTCAGATCTTCACCAAACTTTGCATGGATACATTGGATGTCAAGACACGTGGAAAAAACATACAAAACATAGGATTGGAGACATCAAGATTTTGGTCGAATTTTGTAAGAATTTTCAAATTTTCAGATATGAGGTTCCATATAAGGTCAAAAACTACATACTCAGATCTTCACCAAACTTTGCAGGGATACATTGGATGTCAAGACACGTGGAAAAAACGTACAAAACAAGAGATTGGAGACATCAAGATTTTGGACGAATTTTTTAGGAATTTTCAAATTTTCAGATGGGAGGTTCCATATAAGGTCAAAAACTACATACTCAGATCTTCACCAAACTTTGCAGGGATACATTGGATGTCAAGACACGTGGAAAAAACGTACAAAACAAGAGATTGGAGACATCAAGATTTTGGACGATTTTTTTAAGAATTTTCAAATTTTCAGAAAGGAGGTTTCATATAAGGTCAAAAACTACATACTCAGATCTTCACCAAACTTTGCATGGATACATTGGATGTCAAGACACGTGGGAAAAACATACAAAACATAGGATTGGGGACGTCAAGATTTTATTCAAATTTTTTAAGAATTTTCAAATTTTCAGAAAGGAGGTTCCAGATAAGGTCAAAAACTACATACTCAGATCTTCACCAAACTTTGCAGGGATACATTGGATGTCAAGACACGTGGAAAAAACGTACAAAACAAGAGATTGAGGTCATCACGATTTTGGACGGATTTTTTAGGAATTTTCAAATTTTCAGATAGGAGGTTCCAGATAAGTTCAAAAACTACATACTCAGATCTTCACCAAACTTTGCAGGGATACATTGGATGTCAAGACACGTGGAAAAAACGTACAAAACAAGAGATTGAGGTCATCAAGATTTTGGACGGATTTTTTAGGAATTTTCAAATTTTCAGATGGGAGGTTCCAGATAAGGTCAAAAACTACATACTCAGATCTTCACCAAACTTTGCAGGGATACATTGGATGTCAAGACACGTGGAAAAAACGTACAAAACAAGAGATTGGAGACATCAAGATTTTGGAAGAATTTTTTAAGAATTTTCAAATTTTCAGATAGGAGGTTCCATATAAGGTCAAAAACTACATACTCAGATCTTCACCAAACTTTGCATGGATACATTGGATGTCAAGACACGTGGAAAAAACATACAAAACTTAGGATTGGAGACATCAAGATTTTGGTCGAATTTTTTAAGAATTTTCAAATTTTCAGATATGAGGTTCCATATAAGGTCAAAAACTACATACTCAGATCTTCACCAAACTTTGCAGGGATACATTGGATGTCAAGACACGTGGAAAAAACATACAAGACATAGGATTGGGGACATCAAGATTTTAGACGGATTTTTTAGGAATTTTCAAATTTTCAGATGGGAGGTTCCATATAAGGTCAAAAACTACATACTCAGATCTTCACCAAACTTTGGAGGGATACATTGGATGTCAAGACACGTGGAAAAAACGTACAAAACAAGAGATTGGAGACATCAAGATTTTGGACGAATTTTTTAAGAATTTTCAAATTTTCAGAAAGGAGGTTCCATATAAGGTCAAAAACTACATACTCAGATCTTCACCAAACTTTGCAGGGATACATTGGATGTCAAGACACGTTGAAAAAACGTACAAAACAAGAGATTGGAGACATCAAGATTTTGGACGAATTTTTTAAGAATTTTCAAATTTTCAGAAAGGATGTTCCAGATAAAGTCAAAAACGACATACTCAGATCTTCACCAAACTTTGCACGGATACATTGGATGTCAAGACACGTGGAAAAAACATACAAAACATAGGATTGGGGACATCAAGATTTTGGTCAAATATTTTTAAGAATTTTCAAATTTTCAGATAAGAGGTTCCATATAAGGTCAAAAACTACATACTCAGATCTTCACCAAACATTGCAGGGATACATTGGATGTCAAGACACGTGGAAAAAACGTACAAAACAAGAGATTGGAGATATCAAGATTTTGGACGAATTTTTCAAGAATTCTCAAATTTTCAGATAGGAGGTTCCATATAAGGTCAAAAACTACATACTCAGATCTTCACCAAACTTTGCATGGATACATTGGATGTCAAGAAACGTGGAAAAAACATACAAAACATAGGATTGGAGACATCAAGATTTTGGTCGAATTTTTTAAGAATTTTCAAATTTTCAGATATGAGGTTCCATATAAGGTCAAAAACTACATACTCAGATCTTCACCAAACTTTGCAGGGATACATTGGATGTCAAGACACGTGGAAAAAACATACAAGACATAGGATTGGGGACATCAAGATTTTAGACAGATTTTTTAGGAATTTTCAAATTTTCAGATGGGAGGTTCCATATAAGGTCAAAAACTACATACTCAGATCTTCACCAAACATTGCAGGGATACATTGGATGTCAAGACACGTGGAAAAAACGTACAAAACAAGAGATTGAGGTCATCAAGATTTTGGACGGATTTTTTAGGAATTTTCAAATTTTCAGATGGGAGGTTCCAGATAAGGTCAAAAACTACATACTCAGATCTTCACCAAACTTTGCAGGGATACATTGGATGTCAAGACACGTGGAAAAAACGTACAAAACAAGAGATTGGAGACATCAAGATTTTGGACGAATTTTTTAAGAATTTTCAAATTTTCAGATAGGAGGTTCCATATAAGGTCAAAAACTACATACTCAGATCTTCACCAAACTTTGCATGGATACATTGGATGTCAAGACACGTGGAAAAAACATACAAAACATAGGATTGGAGACATCAAGATTTTGGTCGAATTTTTTAATAATTTTCAAATTTTCAGATATGAGGTTCCATATAAGGTCAAAAACTACAGACTCAGATCTTCACCAAACTTTGCAGGGATACATTGGATGTCAAGACACGTGGAAAAAACGTACAAAACAAGAGATTGGAGACATCAAGATTTTGGACGAATTTTTTAAGAATTTTCAAATTTTCAGAAAGGAGGTAACATATAAGGTCAAAAACTACATACTCAGATCTTCACCAAACTTTGCAGGGATACATTGGATGTCAGGACACGTGGAAAAAACGTACAAAACAAGAGATTGGAGACATCAAGATTTTGGACGAATTTTTTAAGAATTTTTGAATTTTCAGAAAGGATGTTCCAGATAAGGTCAAAAACGACATACTCAGATCTTCACCAAACTTTGCAGGGATACATTGGATGTCAAGACACGTGGAAAAAACATACAAAACATAGGATTGGGGACATCAAGATTTTGGTCAAATTTTTTAAGAATTTTCAAATTTTCAGATAGGAGGTTCCATATAAGGTCAAAAACTACATACTCAGATCTTCACCAAACATTGCAGGGATACATTGGAGGTCAAGACACGTGGAAAAATCGTACAAAACAAGAGATTGGAGACATCAAGATTTTGGACGAATTTTTTAAAAATTTTCAAAATTTCAGATGGGAAGTTCCAGATAAGGTCAAAAACTACATACTCAGATCTTCACCAAACTTTGCAGGGATACATTGGATGTCAAGACACGTGGAAAAAACGTACAAAACAAGAGATTGGAGACAAGATTTTGGACGAATTTTTTAAGAATTTTCAAATTTTCAGAAAGGATGTTCCAGATAAGGTCAAAAACGACATACTCAGATCTTCACCAAACTTTGCAGGGATACATTGGATGTCAAGACACGTGGAAAAAACGTACAAAACAAGAGATTGGAGACATCAAGATTTTTAACGAATTTTTTAAGAATTTTCAAATTTTCAGATAGGAGGTTCCAGATAAGGTCAAAAACTACATACTCAGATCTTCACCAAACTTTGCAGGGATACATTGGATGTCAAGACACGTGGAAAAAACGTACAAAACAAGAGATTGGAGACATCAAGATTTTGGACGAATTTTTGAGGAATTTTCAAATTTTCAGAAATGAGGTTCCAGATAAGGTCAAAAACTACATACTCAGATCTTCACCAAACTTTGCAGGGATACATTGGATGTCAAGACACGTGGGAAAAACATACAAAACAAGAGATTGGGGTCATCAAGATTTTGGACGGATTTTTTAGGAATTTTCAAATTTTCAGATGAGAGGTTCCAGATAAAGTCAAAAACTAGATACTCAGATCTTCACCAAACTTTGCAGGGATACATTGGATGTCAAGACACGTGGAAAAAACGTACAAAACAAGAGATTGGAGACGTCAAGATTTTGGACTAATTTTTTAAGAATTTTCAAATTTTCAGAAAGGATGTTCCAGATAAGGTCAAAAACTACATACTCAGATCTTCACCAAACATTGCAGGGATACATTGGATGACAAGACACGTGGAAAAAACGTACAAAACAAGAGATTGGAGACATCAAGATTTTGGACGAATTTTTTAAGAATTTTCAAATTTTCAGATAGGAGGTTCCAGATAAGGTCAAAAACTACATACTCAGATCTTCACCAAACTTTGCAGGGATACACTGGATGTCAAGACACGTGGAAAAAACGTACAAAACAAGAGATTGGGGTCATCAAGATTTTGGACGGATTTTTTAGGAATTTTCAAATTTTCAGAAAGGATGTCCCAGATAAGGTCAAAAACGACATACTCAGATCTTCAACAAACTTTGCAGGGATACATTGGATGTCAACACACGTGGAAAAAACGTACACAACAAGAGATTGGAGACATCAAGATTTTGGACGAATTTTTTAAGAATTTTCAAATTTTCAGAAAGGAGGTTCCATATAAGGTCAAAAACTACATACTCAGATCTTCACCAAACTTTGCAGGGATACATTGGATGTCAAGACACGTGGAAAAAAAGTACAAAACAAGAGAGTGGAGACATCAAGATTTTGGACGAATTTTTTAAGAATTTTCAAATTTTCAGAAAGGAGGTTCCATATAAGGTCAAAAACTACATACTCAGATCTTCACCAAACTTTGCATGGATACATTGGATGTCAAGACACGTGGAAAAAACATACAAAACATAGGATTGGGGATATCAAGATTTTGGTCAAATTTTTTAAGAATTTTCAAATTTTCAGATAGGAGGTTCCATATAAGGTCAAAAACTACATACTCAGATTTTCACCAAACATTGCAGGGATACATTGGATGTCAAGACACGTTGAAAAAACGTACAAAACAAGAGATTGGAGACATCAAGATTTTGGACGAATTTTTGAAGAATTTTCAAATTTTCAGATAGGAGGTTCCAGATAAGGTCAAAAACTACATACTCAGATCTTCACCAAACGTTGCAGGGATACTTTGCATGTCAAGACACGTGGAAAAAACGTACAAAACAAGAGATTGGAGACATCAAGATTTTCGACGAATTTTTTAAGAATTTTCAAATTTTCAGATGGGAGGTTCCAGATAAGGTCAAAAACTACATACTCAGATCTTCACCAAACTTTGCAGGGATACATTGGATGTCAAGACACGTGGAAAAAACTTACAAAACAAGAGATTGGAGACATCAAGATTTTGGACGAATTTTTTAAGAATTTTCAAATTTTCAGATAGGAGGTTCCATATAAGGTCAAAAACTACATACTCAGATCTTCACCAAACTTTGCAGGGATACATTGGATGTCAAGACACGTGGAAAAAACGTACAAAACAAGAGATTGGGTCATCAAGATTTTGGACGGATTTTTTAGGAATTTTTCAAATTTTCAGATGGGAGGTTCCAGATAAGGTCAAAAACTACATACTCAGATCTTCACCAAACTTTGCAGGGATACATTGGATGTCAAGGCACGTGGAAAAAACGTACAAAACAAGAGATTGGAGACGTCAAGATTTTGGACGAATTTTTTAAGAATTTTCAAATTTTCAGAAAGGATGTTCCAGATAAGGTCAAAAACGACATACTCAGATCTTCACCAAACTTTGCAGGGATACATTGGATGTCAAGACACGTGGAAAAAACGTACAAAACAAGAGATTGGGTCATCAAGATTTTGGACGGATTTTTTAGGAATTTTCACATTTTCAGATGGGAGGTTCCAGATAAGGTCAAAAACTACATAGTCAGATCTTCACCAAACTTTGCAGGGATACATTGGATGTCAAGACACGTGGAAAAAACGTACAAAACAAGAGATTGGAGACGTCAAGATTTTGGACGAATTTTTTAGGAATTTTCAAATTTTCAGAAAGGATGTTCCAGATAAGGTCAATAACGACATACTCAGATCTTCACCAAACTTTGCAGGGATACATTGGATGTCAAGACACGTGGAAAAAACGTACAAAACAAGAGATTGGAGACATCAAGATTTTGGACGAATTTTTTAAGAATTTTCAAATTTTTAGATAGGAGGTTCCAGATAAGGTCAAAAACTACATACTCAGATCTTCACCAAACTTTGCAGGGATACATTGGATGTCAAGACACGTGGAAAAAACGTACAAAACAAAAGATTGGAGACATCAAGATTTTGGACGAATTTTTGAGGAATTTTCAAATTTTCAGAAATGAGGTTCCAGATAAGGTCAAAAACTACATACTCAGATCTTCACCAAACTTTGCAGGGATACATTGGATGTCAAGACACGTGGGAAAAACATACAAAACAAGAGATTGGGGTCATCAAGATTTTGGACGGATTTTTTAGGAATTTTCAAATTTTCAGATGAGAGGTTCCAGATAAGGTCAAAAACTAGATACTCAGATCTTCACCAAACTTTGCAGGGATACATTGGATGTCAAGACACGTGGAAAAAACGTACAAAACAAGAGATTGGAGACGTCAAGATTTTGGACGAATTTTTTAAGAATTTTCAAATTTTCAGAAAGGATGTTCCAGATAAGGTCAAAAACGACATACTCAGATCTTCACCAAACTTTGCAGGGATACATTGGATGTCAAGACACGTGGAAAAAACGTACAAAACATAGGATTGGGGATATCAAGATTTTGGTCAAATTTTTTAAGAATTTTCAAATTTTCAGATAGGAGGTTCCATATAAGGTCAAAAACTACATACTCAGATCTTCACAAAACATTGCAGGGATACATTGGATGACAAGACACGTGGAAAAAACGTACAAAACAAGAGATTGGAGACATCAAGATTTTGGACCAATTTTTTAAGAATTTTCAAATTTTCAGATAGGAGGTTCCAGATAAGGTCAAAAACTACATACTCAGATCTTCACCAAACTTTGCAGGGATACACTGGATGTCAAGACACGTGGAAAAAACGTACAAAACAAGAGATTGGGGTCATCAAGATTTTGGACGGATTTTTTAGGAATTTTCAAATTTTCAGAAAGGATGTTCCAGATAAGGTCAAAAACGACATACTCAGATCTTCAACAAACTTTGCAGGGATACATTGCATGTCAACACACGTGGAAAAAACGTACACAACAAGAGATTGGAGACATCAAGATTTTGGCCAAATTTTTTAAGAATTTTCAAATTTTCAGATAGGAGGTTCCATATAAGGTCAAAAACTACATACTCAGATCTTCACCAAACATTGCAGGGATACATTGGATGTCAAGACACGTGGAAAAAACGTACAAAACAAGAGATTGGAGACATCAAGATTTTGGACGAATTTTTTAAGAATTTTCAAATTTTCAGATGGGAGATTCCAGATAAGGTCAAAAACGACATACTCAGATCTTCACCAAACGTTGCAGGGATACTTTGCATGTCAAGACACGTGGAAAAAACGTACAAAACAAGAGAGTGGAGACATCAAGATTTTGGACGAATTTTTTAAGAATTTTCAAATTTTCAGATAGGAGGTTCCATATAAGGTCAAAAACTACATACTCAGATCTTCACCAAACTTTGCAGGGATACATTGGATGTCAAGACACGTGGAAAAAACATACAAAACATAGGATTGGGGACATCAAGATTTTGGTCAAATTTTTTAAGAATTTTCAAATTTTCAGATAGGAGGTTCCATATAAGGTCAAAAACTACATACTCAGATCTTCACCAAACATTGCAGGGATACATTGGATGTCAAGACACGTGGAAAAAACGTACAAAACAAGATATTGGGGTCATCAAGATTTTGGACGGATTTTTTAGGAATTTTCAAATTTTCAGATGGGAGGTTCCAGATAAGGACAAAAACTACATACTCAGATCTTCACCAAACTTTGCAGGGATACATTGGATGTCAAGACACGTGGAAAAAACGTACAAAACAAGAGATTGGAGACATCAAGATTTTGGACGAATTTTTTAAGAATTTTCAAATTTTCAGATAGGAGGTTCCATATAAGGTCAAAAACTACATACTCAGATCTTCACCAAACTTTGCATGGATACATTGGATGTCAAGACACGTGGAAAAAACATACAAAACATAGGATTGGGGATATCAAGATTTTGGTCAATTTTTTTAAGAATTTTCAAATTTTCAGATAGGAGGTTCCATATAAGGTCAAAAACTACATACTCAGATCTTCACCAAACATTGCAGGGATACATTGGATGTCAAGACACGTGGAAAAAACGTACAAAACAAGAGATTGGAGACATCAAGATTTTGGACGAATTTTTGAAGAATTTTCAAATTTTCAGATAGGAGGTTCCAGATAAGGTCAAAAACTACAAACTCAGATCTTCACCAAACGTTGCAGGGATACTTTGCATGTCAAGACACGTGGAAAAAACGTACAAAACAAGAGATTGGAGACATCAAGATTTTCGACGAATTTTTTAAGAATTTTCAAATTTTCAGATGGGAGGTTCCAGATAAGGTCAAAAACTACATACTCAGATCTTCACCAAACTTTGCAGGGATACATTGGATGTCAAGACACGTGGGAAAAACATACAAAACATAGAATTGGGGACATCAAGATTTTGGTCAAATTTTTTAAGAATTTTCAAATTTTCAGATAGGAGGTTCCATATGAGGTCAAAAACTACATACTCAGATCTTCACCAAACATTGTAGGGAACATTGGATGTCAAGACACGTGGAAAAAACGTACAAAACAAGAGATTGGAGACATCAAGATTTTCGACGAATTCTTTAAGAATTTTCAAATTTTCAGATGGGAGGTTCCAGATGAAGTCAAAAACGATATACTCAGATCTTCACCAAACTTTGCATGGATACATTGGATGTCAAGACACGTGGAAAAAACATACAAAACATAGAATTGGGGACATCAAGATTTTGGTCGAATTTTTTAAGAATTTTCAAATTTTCAGATAGGAGGTTCCATATAAAGTCAAAAACTACAAACTCAGATCTTCACCAAACTATGCGGCGATACATTGGATGTCAAGACACGTGGAAAAAACGTACAAAACAAGAGATTGGAGACATCAAGATTTTGGACGAATTTTTTAAGAATGTTCAAATTTTCAGATAGGAGGTTCCAGATAAGGTCAAAAACTACATACTCAGATCTTCACCAAACTTTGCAGGGATACATTGGATGTCAAGACACGTGGGAAAACGTACAAAACAAGAGATTGGAGTCATCAAGTATTTGGACGAATTTTTTAAGAATTTTCAAATTTTCAGATAGGAGGTTCCAGATAAGGTCAAAAACTACATACTCAGATCTTCACCAAACTTTGCAGGGATACATTGGATGTCAAGACACGTGGAAAAAACGTACAAAACAAGAGATTGGGGTCATCAAGATTTTGGATGGATTTTTTAAGAATTTTCAAATTTTCAGATGGGAGGTTCCAGATAAGGTCAAAAACTACATACTCAGATCTTCACCAAACTTTACAGGGATACATTGGATGTCACGACACGTGGAAAAAACGTACAAAACAAGAGATTGGAGACGTCAAGATTTTGGATGAATTTTTTAAGAATTTTCAAATTTCCAGAAAGGATGTTCCAGATAAGGTCAAAAACGACATACTCAGATCTTCACCAAACTTTGCAGGGATACATTGGATGTCAAGACACGTGGAAAAAAAGTACAAAACAAGAGATTGGGGACATCAAGATTTTGGACGAATTTTTTAAGAATTTTCAAATTTTCAGATATGCGGTTCCATATGAGGTCAAAAACTACATACTCAGATCTTCACCAAACATTGCAGGGAACATTGGATGTCAAGACACGTGAAAAAAACGTACAAAACAAGAGATTGGAGACATCAAGATTTTGGACGAATTTTTGAGGAATTTTCAAATTTTCAGAAATGAGGTTCCAGATGAGGTCAAAAACGATATACTAAGATCTTCACCAAACTTTACATGGATACATTGGATGTCAAGACACGTGGAAAAAACATACAAAACATAGGATTGGGACATCAAGATTTTGGTCAAATTTTTTAAGAATTTTCAAATTTTCAGATAGGAGGTTCCATATAAGATCAAAAACTACATACTCAGATCTTCACCAAACTATGCGGGGATACATTGGATGTCAAGACACGTGGAAAAAACGTACAAAACAAGAGATTGGAGACATCAAGATTTTGGACGAATTTTTTAAGAATTTTCAAATTTTCAGATAGGAGGTTCCAGATAAGGTCAAAAACTACATACTCAGATCTTCACCAAACTTTGCAGGGATACATTGGATGTCAAGACACGTGGAAAAAACGTACAAAACAAGAGATTGGAGACATCAAGATTTTGGACGAATTTTTGAGGAATTTTCAAATTTTCAGAAATGAGGTTCCAGATAAGGTCAAAAACTACATACTCAGATCTTCACCAAACTTTGCAGGGATACATTGGATGTCAAGACACGTGGAAAAAACGTACAAAACAAGAGATTGGAGACATCAAGATTTTGGACGAATTTTTTAAGAATTTTCAAATTTTCAGATAGGAGGTTCCAGATAAGGTCAAAAACTACATACTCAGATCTTCACCAAACTTTGCAGGGATACATTGGATGTCAAGACACGTGGGAAAAACGTACAAAACAAGAGATTGGAGACATCAAGATTTTGGACGAATTCTTTAAGAATTTTCAAATTTTCAGATGGGAGGTTCCAGATGAGGTCAAAAACGATATACTCAGATCTTCACCAAACTTTGCATGGATACATTGGATGTCAAGACACGTGGAAAAAACATACAAAACATAGGATTGGGGACATCAAGATTTTGGTCAAATTTTTTAAGAATTTTCAAATTTTCAGATAGGAGGTTCCATATAAGGTCAAAAACTACATACTCAGATCTTCACCAAACTATGCGGGGATACATTGGATGTCAAGACACGTGGAAAAAACGTACAAAACAAGAGATTGGAGACATCAAGATTTTGGACGAATTTTTTAAGAATTTTCAAATTTTCAGATAGGAGGTTCCAGATAAGGTCAAAAACTACATACTCAGATCTTCACCAAACTTTGCAGGGATACATTGGATGTCAAGACACGTGGAAAAAAGCGTACAAAACAAGAGATTGGAGACATCAAGATTTTGGTCCAATTTTTGAGGAATTTTCAAATTTTCAGAAATGAGGTTCCAGATAAGGTCAAAAACTACATACTCAGATCCTCACCAAACTTTGCAGTTATACATTGGATGTCAAGACACGTGGGAAAAACGTACAAAACAAGAGATTGGAGACATCAAGATTTTGGACGAATTTTTTAACAATTTTCAAATTTTCAGATAGGAGGTTCCAGATAAGGTCAAAAACTACATACTCAGATCTTCACCAAACTTTGCAGGGATACATTGGATGTCAAGACACGTGGGAAAAACGTACAAAACAAGAGATTGGAGACATCAAGATTTTGGACGAATTTTTTAAGAATTTTCAAATTTTCAGATAGGAGGTTCCAGATAAGGTCAAAAACTACATACTCAGATCTTCACTAAACTTTGCAGGGATACATTGGATGTCAAGACACTTGGAAAAAACGTACAAAACAAGAGATTGGGGTCATCAAGATTTTGGACGGATTTTTTAGGAATTTTCAAATTTTCAGATGGGAGGTTCCAGATAAGGTCAAAAACTACATACTCAGATCTTCACCAAACTTTACAGGGATACATTGGATGTCAAGACACGTGGAAACAACGTACAAAACAAGAGATTGGAAACGTCAAGATTTTGGACGAATTTTTTAAGAATTTTCAAATTTTCAGAAAGGATGTTCCAGATAAGGTCAAAAACGACATACTCAGATCTTCACCAAACTTTGCAGGGATACATTGGATGTCAAGACACGTGGAAAAAACGTACAAATCAAGAGATTGGGGACATCAAGATTTTGGACGAATTTTTTAAGAATTTTCAAATTTTCAGATAGGAGGTTCCAGATAAGGTCAAAAACTACATACTCAGATCTTCACCAAACTTTGCAGGGATACATTGGATGTCAAGACACGTGGGAAAAACATACAAAACATAGGATTGGAGACATCAAGATTTTGGTCAAATTTTTTAAGAATTTTCAAATTTTCAGATAGGAGGTTCCATATGAGGTCAAAAACTACATACTCAGATCTTCACCAAACATTGCAGGGAACATTGGATGTCAAGACACGTGAAAAAAACGTACAAAACAAGAGATTGGAGACATCAAGATTTTGGACGAATTTTTTAAGAATTTTCAAATTTTCAGATGGGAGGTTCCAGATAAGGTCAAAAACGACATACTCAGATCTTCACCAAACTTTGCATGGATACATTGGATGTCAAGACACGTGGAAAAAACATACAAAACATAGAATTTGGGACATCAAGATTTTGGTCGAATTTTTTAAGAATTTTCAAATTTTCAGATAGGAGGTTCCATATAAGGTCCAAAACTACATACTCAGATCTTCACCAAACTATGCAGGGATACATTGGATGTCAAGACACGTGGAAAAAACGTACAAAACAAGAGATTGGAGACATCAAGATTTTGGACGAATTTTTGAAGAATATTCAAATTTTCAGAAATGAGGTTCCAGATAAGGTCAAAAACTACATACTCAGATCTTCATCAAACTTTGCATGGATACATTGGATGTCAAGACACGTGGAAAAAACGTACAAAACAAGAGATTGGAGACATCAAGATTTTCGACGAATTCTTTAAGAATTTTCAAATTTTCAGATGGGAGGTTCCAGATGAGGTCAAAAACGATATACTCAGATCTTCACCAAACTTTGCAGGGATACATTGGATGTCAAGACACGTGGAAAAAACATACAAAACATAGAATTGGGGACATCAAGATTTTGGTCGAATTTTTTAAGAATTTTCAAATTTTCAGATAGGAGGTTCCATATAAGGTCAAAAACTACATACTCAGATCTTCACCAAACTTTGCAGGAATACATTGGATGTCAAGACACGTGGAAAAAACGTACAAAACAAGAGATTGGGGTCATCAAGATTTTGGACGAATTTTTTAAGAATTTTCAAATTTTCAGATAGGAGGTTCCAGATAAGGTCAAAAACTACATACTCAGATCTTCACCAAACTTTGCAGGGATACATTGGATGTCAAGACACGTGGGAAAAACATTTAAAACATAGGATTGGGGACATCAAGATTTTGGTCAAATTTTTTAAGAATTTTCAAATTTTCAGATAGGAGGTTCCATATGAGGTCAAAAACTACATACTCAGATCTTCACCAAACATTGCAGGGAACATTGGATGTCAAGACACGTGGAAAAAACGTACAAAACAAGAGATTGGAGACATCAAGATTTTCGACGAATTCTTTAAGAATTTTCAAATTTTCAGATGGGAGGTTCCAGATGAGGTCAAAAACGATATACTCAGATCTTCACCAAACTTTGCAGGGATACATTGGATGTCAAGACACGTGGAAAAAACATACAAAACATAGAATTGGGGACATCAAGATTTTGGTCGAATTTTTTAAGAATTTTCAAATTTTCAGATAGGAGGTTCCATATAAGGTCAAAAACTACATACTCAGATCTTCACCAAACTATGCGGGGATACATTGGATGTCAAGACACGTGGAAAAAACGTACAAAACAAGAGATTGGAGACATCAAGATTTTGGACGAATTTTTTAACAATTTTCAAATTTTCAGATAGGAGGTTCCAGATAAGGTCAAAAACTACATACTCAGATCTTCACCAAACTTTGCAGGGATACATTGGATGTCAAGACACGTGGAAAAAACGTACAAAACAAGAGATTGGAGACATCAAGATTTTGGACGAATTTTTGAGGAATTTTCAAATTTTCAGAAATGAGGTTCCAGATAAGGTCAAAAACTACATACTCAGATCTTCACCAAACTTTGCAGGGATACATTGGATGTCAAGACACGTGGAAAAAACGTACAAAACAAGAGATTGGAGACATCAAGATTTTGGACGAATTTTTTAAGAATTTTCAAATTTTCAGATAGGAGGTTCCAGATAAGGTCAAAAACTACATACTCAGATCTTCACCAAACTTTGCAGGGATACATTGGATGTCAAGACACGTGGGAAAAACGTACAAAACAAGAGATTGGAGACATCAAGATTTTGGACGAATTTTTTAAGAATTTTCAAATTTTCAGATAGGAGGTTCCAGATAAGGTCAAAAACTACATACTGAGATCTTCACCAAAGTTTGCAGGGATACATTGGATGTCAAGACACGTGGAAAAAACGTACAAAACAAGAGATTGGGGTCATCAAGATTTTGGACTGATTTTTTAGGAATTTTCAAATTTTCAGATGGGAGGTTCCAGATAAGGTCGAAAACTACATACTCAGATCTTCACCAAACTTTACAGGGATACATTGGATGTCAAGACACGTGGAAAAAACGTACAAAACAAGAGATTGGAGACGTCAAGAATTTGGACGAATTTTTTAAGAATTTTCAAATTTCCAGAAAGAATGTTCCAGATAAGGTCAAAAACGACATACTCAGATCTTCACCAAACTTTGCAGGGATACATTGGATGTCAAGACACGTGGAAAAAACGTACAAAACAAGAGATTGGGAACATCAAGATTTTGGACGAATTTTTTAAGAATTTTCAAATTTTCAGATAGGAGGTTCCAGATAAGGTCAAAAAACTACATACTCAGATCTTCACCAAACTTTGCATGGATACATTGGATGTCAAGACACGTGGAAAAAACATACAAAACATAGGATTGGGGATATCAAGATTTTGGTCAAATTTTTTAAGAATTTTCAAATTTTCAGATAGGAGGTTCCATATAAGGTCAAAAACTACATACTCAGATCTTCACCAAACATTGCAGGGATACATTGGATGTCAAGACACGTGGAAAAAACGTACAAAACAAGAGATTGGAGACATCAAGGTTTTGGACGAATTTTTGAAGAATTTTCAAATTTTCAGATAGGAGGTTCCATATAAGGTCAAAAACTACATACTCAGATCTTCACCAAACGTTGCAGGGATACTTTGCATGTCAAGACACGTGGAAAAAACGTACAAAACAAGAGATTGGAGACATCAAGATTTTGGACGAATTTTTTAAGAATTTTCAAATTTTCAGATAGGAGGTTCCAGATAAGGTCAAAAACTACATACTCAGATCTTCACCAAACTTTGCAGGGATACATTGGATGTCAAGACACGTGGGAAAAACGTACAAAACAAGAGATTGGATACATCAAGATTTTGGACGAATTCTTTAAGAATTTTCAAATTTTCAGATGGGAGGTTCCAGATGAGGTCAAAAACGATATACTCAGATCTTCACCAAACTTTGCATGGATACATTGGATGTCAAGACACGTGGAAAAAACATACAAAACATAGGATTGGGGACATCAAGATTTTGGTCAAATTTTTTAAGAATTTTCAAATTTTCAGATAGGAGGTTCCATATAAGGTCAAAAACTACATACTCAGATCTTCACCAAACTATGCGGGGATACATTGGATGTCAAGACACGTGGCAAAAACGTACAAAACAAGAGATTGGAGACATCAAGATTTTGGACGAATTTTTTAAGAATTTTCAAATTTTCAGATAGGGGGTTCCAGATAAGGTCAAAAACTACATACTCAGATCTTCACCAAACTTTGCAGGGATACATTGGATGTCAAGACACGTGGAAAAAACGTACAAAACAAGAGATTGGAGACATCAAGATTTTGGACGAATTTTTGAGGAATTTTCAAATTTTCAGAAATGAGGTTCCAGATAAGGTCAAAAACTACATACTCAGATCTTCACCAAACTTTGCAGGGATACATTGGATGTCAAGTCACGTGGAAAAAACGTACAAAACAAGAGATTGGGGTCATCAAGATTTTGGACGGATTTTTTAGGAATTTTGAAATTTTCAGATGGGAGGTTCCAGATAAGTTCAAAAACTACATACTCAGATCTTCACCAAACTTTGCAGGGATACATTGGATGTCAAGACACGTGGAAAAAAAGTACAAAACAAGAGATTGGGGACATCAAGATTTTGGACGAATTTTTTAAGAATTTTCAAATTTTCAGATATGCGGTTCCATATGAGGTCAAAAACTACATACTCAGATCTTCACCAAACATTGCAGGGAACATTGGATGTCAAGACACGTGAAAAAAACGTACAAAACAAGAGATTGGAGACATCAAGATTTTGGACGAATTTTTGAGGAATTTTCAAATTTTCAGAAATGAGGTTCCAGATAAGGTCAAAAACTACATACTCAGATCTTCACCAAACTTTGCATGGATACATTGGATGTCAAGACACGTGGAAAAAACATACAAAACATAGGATTGGGGATATCAAGATTTTGGTCAAATTTTTTAAGAATTTTCAAATTTTCAGATAGGAGGTTCCAGATAAGGTCAAAAACTACATACTCAGATCTTCACCAAACGTTGCAGGGATACTTTGCATGTCAAGACACGTGGAAAAAAAGTACAAAACAAGAGATTGGGGACATCAAGATTTTGGACGAATTTTTTAAGAATTTTCAAATTTTCAGATATGCGGTTCCATATGAGGTCAAAAACTACATACTCAGATCTTCACCAAACATTGCAGGGAACATTGGATGTCAAGACACGTGAAAAAAACGTACAAAACAAGAGATTGGAGACATCAAGATTTTGGACGAATTTTTGAGGAATTTTCAAATTTTCAGAAATGAGGTTCCAGATAAGGTCAAAAACTACATACTCAGATCTTCACCAAACTTTGCATGGATACATTGGATGTCAAGACACGTGGAAAAAACATACAAAACATAGGATTGGGGATATCAAGATTTTGGTAAAATTTTTTAAGAATTTTCAAATTTTCAGATAGGAGGTTCCAGATAAGGTCAAAAACTACATACTCAGATCTTCACCAAACGTTGCAGGGATACTTTGCATGTCAAGACACGTGGAAAAAACGTACAAAACAAGAGATTGGACACATCAAGATTTTCGACGAATTTTTTAAGAATTTTCAAATTTTCAGATGGGAGGTTCCAGATAAGGTCAAAAACGACATACTCAGATCTTCACCAAACTTTGCATGGATACATTGGATGTCAAGACACGTGGAAAAAACGTACAAAACAAGAGATTGGAGACATCAAGATTTTGGACGAATTTTTTAAGAATTTTCAAATTTTCAGAAAGGAGGTTCCATATAAGGTCAAAAACTACATACTCAGATCTTCACCAAACTTTGCAGGAATACATTGGATGTCAAGACACGTGGAAAAAACGTACAAAACAAGAGATCGGGGTCATCAAGATTTTGGACGAATTTTTTAAGAATTTTCAAATTTTCAGGTAGGAGGTTCCAGATAAGGTCAAAAACTACATACTCAGATCTTCACCAAACTTTGCAGGGATACATTGGATGTCAAGACACGTGGGAAAAACATACAAAACATAGGATTGGGGACATCAAGATTTTGGTCAAATTTTTTAAGAATTTTCAAATTTTCAGATAGGAGGTTCCATATGAGGTCAAAAACTACATACTCAGATCTTCACCAAACATTGCAGGGAACATTGGATGTCAAGACACGTGGAAAAAACGTACAAAACAAGAGATTGGAGACATCAAGATTTTCGACGAATTCTTTAAGAATTTTCAAATTTTCAGATGGGAGGTTCCAGATGAGGTCAAAAACGATATACTAAGATCTTCACCAAACTTTGCATGGATACATTGGATGTCAAGACACGTGGAAAAAACATACAAAACATAGGATTGGGACATCAAGATTTTGGTCAAATTTTTTAAGAATTTTCAAATTTTCAGATAGGAGGTTCCATATAAGGTCAAAAACTACATACTCAGATCTTCACCAAACTATGCGGGGATACATTGGATGTCAAGACACGTGGAAAAAACGTACAAAACAAGAGATTGGAGACATCAAGATTTTGGACGAATTTTTTAAGAATTTTCAAATTTTCAGATAGGAGGTTCCAGATAAGGTCAAAAACTACATACTCAGATCTTCACCAAACTTTGCAGGGATACATTGGATGTCAAGACACGTGGAAAAAACGTACAAAACAAGAGATTGGAGACATCAAGATTTTGGACGAATTTTTGAGGAATTTTCAAATTTTCAGAAATGAGGTTCCAGATAAGGTCAAAAACTACATACTCAGATCTTCACCAAACTTTGCAGGGATACATTGGATGTCAAGACACGTGGAAAAAACGTACAAAACAAGAGATTGGAGACATCAAGATTTTGGACGAATTTTTTAAGAATTTTCAAATTTTCAGATAGGAGGTTCCAGATAAGGTCAAAAACTACATACTCAGATCTTCACCAAACTTTGCAGGGATACATTGGATGTCAAGACACGTGGGAAAAACGTACAAAACAAGAGATTGGAGACATCAAGATTTTGGACGAATTCTTTAAGAATTTTCAAATTTTCAGATGGGAGGTTCCAGATGAGGTCAAAAACGATATACTCAGATCTTCACCAAACTTTGCATGGATACATTGGATGTCAAGACACGTGGAAAAAACATACAAAACATAGGATTGGGGACATCAAGATTTTGGTCAATTTTTTTAAGAATTTTCAAATTTTCAGATAGGAGGTTCCATATAAGGTCAAAAACTACATACTCAGATCTTCACCAAACTATGCGGGGATACATTGGATGTCAAGACACGTGGAAAAAACGTACAAAACAAGAGAATGGAGACATCAAGATTTTGGACGAATTTTTTAAGAATTTTCAAATTTTCAGATAGGAGGTTCCAGATAAGGTCAAAAACTACATACTCAGATCTTCACCAAACTTTGCAGGGATACATTGGATGTCAAGACACGTGGAAAAAAGCGTACAAAACAAGAGATTGGAGACATCAAGATTTTGGTCCAATTTTTGAGGAATTTTCAAATTTTCAGAAATGAGGTTCCAGATAAGGTCAAAAACTACATACTCAGATTCTCACCAAACTTTGCAGTTATACATTGGATGTCAAGACACGTGGGAAAAACGTACAAAACAAGAGATTGGAGACATCAAGATTTTGGACGAATTTTTTAACAATTTTCAAATTTTCAGATAGGAGGTTCCAGATAAGGTCAAAAACTACATACTCAGATCTTCACCAAACTTTGCAGGGATACATTGGATGTCAAGACACGTGGGAAAAACGTACAAAACAAGAGATTGGAGACATCAAGATTTTGGACGAATTTTTTAAGAATTTTCAAATTTTCAGATAGGAGGTTCCAGATAAGGTCAAAAACTACATACTCAGATCTTCACTAAACTTTGCAGGGATACATTGGATGTCAAGACACTTGGAAAAAACGTACAAAACAAGAGATTGGGGTCATCAAGATTTTGGACGGATTTTTTAGGAATTTTCAAATTTTCAGATGGGAGGTTCCAGATAAGGTCAAAAACTACATACTCAGATCTTCACCAAACTTTGCAGTTATACATTGGATGTCAAGACACGTGGGAAAAACGTACAAAACAAGAGATTGGAGACATCAAGATTTTGGACGAATTTTTTAACAATTTTCAAATTTTCAGATAGGAGGTTCCAGATAAGGTCAAAAACTACATACTCAGATCTTCACCAAACTTTGCAGGGATACATTGGATGTCAAGACACGTGGGAAAAACGTACAAAACAAGAGATTGGAGACATCAAGATTTTGGACGAATTTTTTAAGAATTTTCAAATTTTCAGATAGGAGGTTCCAGATAAGGTCAAAAACTACATACTCAGATCTTCACTAAACTTTGCAGGGATACATTGGATGTCAAGACACTTGGAAAAAACGTACAAAACAAGAGATTGGGGTCATCAAGATTTTGGACGGATTTTTTAGGAATTTTCAAATTTTCAGATGGGAGGTTCCAGATAAGGTCAAAAACTACATACTCAGATCTTCACCAAACTTTACAGGGATACATTGGATGTCAAGACACGTGGAAACAACGTACAAAACAAGAGATTGGAAATGTCAAGATTTTGGACGAATTTTTTAAGAATTTTCAAATTTTCAGAAAGGATGTTCCAGATAAGGTCAAAAACGACATACTCAGATCTTCACCAAACTTTGCAGGGATACATTGGATGTCAAGACACGTGGAAAAAACGTACAAATCAAGAGATTGGGGACATCAAGATTTTGGACGAATTTTTTAAGAATTTTCAAATTTTCAGATAGGAGGTTCCAGATAAGGTCAAAAACTACATACTCAGATCTTCACCAAACTTTGCATGGATACATTGGATGTCAAGACACGTGGAAAAAACATACAAAACATAGAATTTGGGACATCAAGATTTTGGTCGAATTTTTTAAGAATTTTCAAATTTTCAGATAGGAGGTTCCATATAAGGTCAAAAACTACATACTCAGATCTTCACCAAACTATGCAGGGATACATTGGATGTCAAGACACGTGGAAAAAACGTACAAAACAAGAGATTGGAGACATCAAGATTTTGGACGAATTTTTGAAGAATATTCAAATTTTCAGAAATGAGGTTCCAGATAAGGTCAAAAACTACATACTCAGATCTTCACCAAACTTTGCATGGATACATTGGATGTCAAGACACGTGGAAAAAACATACAAAACATAGGATTGGGGATATCAAGATTTAGGTCAAATTTTTTAAGAATTTTCAAATTTTCAGATAGGAGGTTCCATATAAGGTCAAAAACTACATACTCAGATCTTCACCAAACATTGCAGGCATACATTGGATGTCAAGACACGTGGAAAAAACGTACAAAACAAGAGACTGGAGACATCAAGATTTTGGACGAATTTTTGAAGAATTTTCAAATTTTCAGATAGAAGGTTCCAGATAAGGTCAAAAACTACATACTCAGATCTTCACCAAACGTTGCATGGATACATTGGATGTCAAGACACGTGGAAAAAACGTACAAAACAAGAGATTGGGGACATCAAGATTTTGGACGAATTTTTTAAGAATTTTCAAATTTTCAGATATGCGGTTCCATATGAGGTCAAAAACTACATACTCAGATCTTCACCAAACATTGCAGGGAACATTGGATGTCAAGACACGTGAAAAAAACGTACAAAACAAGAGATTGGAGACATCAAGATTTTGGACGAATTTTTGAGGAATTTTCAAATTTTCAGAAATGAGGTTCCAGATAAGGTCAAAAACTACATACTCAGATCTTCACCAAACTTTGCATGGATACATTGGATGTCAAGACACGTGGAAAAAACATACAAAACATAGGATTGGGGATATCAAGATTTTGGTCAAATTTTTTAAGAATTTTCAAATTTTCAGATAGGAGGTTCCAGATAAGGTCAAAAACTACATACTCAGATCTTCACCAAACGTTGCAGGGATACTTTGCATGTCAAGACACGTGGAAAAAACGTACAAAACAAGAGATTGGACACATCAAGATTTTCGACGAATTTTTTAAGAATTTTCAAATTTTCAGATGGGAGGTTCCAGATAAGGTCAAAAACGACATACTCAGATCTTCACCAAACTTTGCATGGATACATTGGATGTCAAGACACGTGGAAAAAACGTACAAAACAAGAGATTGGAGACATCAAGATTTTGGACGAATTTTTTAAGAATTTTCAAATTTTCAGAAAGGAGGTTCCATATAAGGTCAAAAACTACATACTCAGATCTTCACCAAACTTTGCAGGAATACATTGGATGTCAAGACACGTGGAAAAAACGTACAAAACAAGAGATCGGGGTCATCAAGATTTTGGACGAATTTTTTAAGAATTTTCAAATTTTCAGGTAGGAGGTTCCATATAAGGTCAAAAACTACATACTCAGATCTTCACCAAACTATGCGGGGATACATTGGATGTCAAGACACGTGGAAAAAACGTACAAAACAAGAGATTGGAGACATCAAGATTTTGGACGAATTTTTTAAGAATTTTCAAATTTTCAGATA
The DNA here is from genome assembly GCF_977018435.1 of Lepisma saccharinum. NCBI lineage: Eukaryota > Metazoa > Arthropoda > Insecta > Zygentoma > Lepismatidae > Lepisma > Lepisma saccharinum. Next base: position 253,297 of record NW_028143114.1, on the reverse strand, counting down.
GGAGGTTCCAGATAAGGTCAAAAACTACATACTCAGATCTTCACCAAACTTTGCAGGGATACATTGGATGTCAAGACACGTGGAAAAAACGTACAAAACAAGAGATTGGAGACATCAAGATTTTGGACGAATTTTTGAGGAATTTTCAAATTTTCAGAAATGAGGTTCCAGATAAGGTCAAAAACTACATACTCAGATCTTCACCAAACTTTGCAGGGATACATTGGATGTCAAGACACGTGAAAAAAACGTACAAAACAAGAGATTGGAGACATCAAGATTTTGGACGAATTTTTTAAGAATTTTCAAATTTTCAGATAGGAGGTTCCAGATAAGGTCAAAAACTACATACTCAGATCTTCACCAAACTTTGCAGGGATACATTGGATGTCAAGACACGTGGGAAAAACGTACAAAACAAGAGATTGGAGACATCAAGATTTTGGACGAATTCTTTAAGAATTTTCAAATTTTCAGATGGGAGGTTCCAGATGAGGTCAAAAACGATATACTCAGATCTTCACCAAACTTTGCATGGATACATTGGATGTCAAGACACGTGGAAAAAACATACAAAACATAGGATTGGGGACATCAAGATTTTGGTCAAATTTTTTAAGAATTTTCAAATTTTCAGATAGGAGGTTCCATATAAGGTCAAAAACTACATACTCAGATCTTCACCAAACTATGCGGGGATACATTGGATGTCAAGACACGTGGAAAAAACGTACAAAACAAGAGAATGGAGACATCAAGATTTTGGACGAATTTTTTAAGAATTTTCAAATTTTCAGATAGGAGGTTCCAGATAAGGTCAAAAACTACATACTCAGATCTTCACCAAACTTTGCAGGGATACATTGGATGTCAAGACACGTGGAAAAAAGCGTACAAAACAAGAGATTGGAGACATCAAGATTTTGGTCCAATTTTTGAGGAATTTTCAAATTTTCAGAAATGAGGTTCCAGATAAGGTCAAAAACTACATACTCAGATTCTCACCAAACTTTGCAGTTATACATTGGATGTCAAGACACGTGGGAAAAACGTACAAAACAAGAGATTGGAGACATCAAGATTTTGGACGAATTTTTTAACAATTTTCAAATTTTCAGATAGGAGGTTCCAGATAAGGTCAAAAACTACATACTCAGATCTTCACCAAACTTTGCAGGGATACATTGGATGTCAAGACACGTGGGAAAAACGTACAAAACAAGAGATTGGAGACATCAAGATTTTGGACGAATTTTTTAAGAATTTTCAAATTTTCAGATAGGAGGTTCCAGATAAGGTCAAAAACTACATACTCAGATCTTCACTAAACTTTGCAGGGATACATTGGATGTCAAGACACTTGGAAAAAACGTACAAAACAAGAGATTGGGGTCATCAAGATTTTGGACGGATTTTTTAGGAATTTTCAAATTTTCAGATGGGAGGTTCCAGATAAGGTCAAAAACTACATACTCAGATCTTCACCAAACTTTGCAGTTATACATTGGATGTCAAGACACGTGGGAAAAACGTACAAAACAAGAGATTGGAGACATCAAGATTTTGGACGAATTTTTTAACAATTTTCAAATTTTCAGATAGGAGGTTCCAGATAAGGTCAAAAACTACATACTCAGATCTTCACCAAACTTTGCAGGGATACATTGGATGTCAAGACACGTGGGAAAAACGTACAAAACAAGAGATTGGAGACATCAAGATTTTGGACGAATTTTTTAAGAATTTTCAAATTTTCAGATAGGAGGTTCCAGATAAGGTCAAAAACTACATACTCAGATCTTCACTAAACTTTGCAGGGATACATTGGATGTCAAGACACTTGGAAAAAACGTACAAAACAAGAGATTGGGGTCATCAAGATTTTGGACGGATTTTTTAGGAATTTTCAAATTTTCAGATGGGAGGTTCCAGATAAGGTCAAAAACTACATACTCAGATCTTCACCAAACTTTACAGGGATACATTGGATGTCAAGACACGTGGAAACAACGTACAAAACAAGAGATTGGAAATGTCAAGATTTTGGACGAATTTTTTAAGAATTTTCAAATATTCAGAAAGGATGTTCCAGATAAGGTCAAAAACGACATACTCAGATCTTCACCAAACTTTGCAGGGATACATTGGATGTCAAGACACGTGGAAAAAACGTACAAATCAAGAGATTAAGGACATCAAGATTTTGGACGAATTTTTTAAGAATTTTCAAATTTTCAGATAGGAGGTTCCAGATAAGGTCAAAAACTACATACTCAGATCTTCACCAAACTTTGCATGGATACATTGGATGTCAAGACACGTGGAAAAAACATACAAAACATAGGATTGGGGATATCAAGATTTAGGTCAAATTTTTTAAGAATTTTCAAATTTTCAGATAGGAGGTTCCATATAAGGTCAAAAACTACATACTCAGATCTTCACCAAACTATGCAGGGATACATTGGATGTCAAGACACGTGGAAAAAACGTACAAAACAAGAGATTGGAGACATCAAGATTTTGGACGAATTTTTGAAGAATATTCAAATTTTCAGAAATGAGGTTCCAGATAAGGTCAAAAACTACATACTCAGATCTTCACCAAACTTTGCATGGATACATTGGATGTCAAGACACGTGGAAAAAACATACAAAACATAGGATTGGGGATATCAAGATTTAGGTCAAATTTTTTAAGAATTTTCAAATTTTCAGATAGGAGGTTCCATATAAGGTCAAAAACTACATACTCAGATCTTCACCAAACATTGCAGGCATACATTGGATGTCAAGACACGTGGAAAAAACGTACAAAACAAGAGACTGGAGACATCAAGATTTTGGACGAATTTTTGAAGAATTTTCAAATTTTCAGATAGAAGGTTCCAGATAAGGTCAAAAACTACATACTCAGATCTTCACCAAACTTTGCAGGGATACATTGGATGTCAAGACACGTGGAAAAAACGTACAAAACAAGAGATTGGAGACATCAAGATTTTGGACGAATTTTTTAAGAATTTTCAAATTTTCAGATAGGAGGTTCCAGATAAGGTCAAAAACTACATACTCAGATCTTCACCAAACTTTGCAGGGATACATTGGATGTCAAGACACGTGGGAAAAACGTACAAAACAAGAGATTGGAGACATCAAGATTTTGGACGAATTTTTTAAGAATTTTCAAATTTTCAGATAGGAGGTTCCAGATAAGGTCAAAAACTACATACTCAGATCTTCACCAAAGTTTGCAGGGATACATTGGATGTCAAGACACGTGGAAAAAACGTACAAAACAAGAGATTGGGGTCATCAAGATTTTGGACTGATTTTTTAGGAATTTTCAAATTTTCAGATGGGAGGTTCCAGTTAAGGTCGAAAACTACATACTCAGATCTTCACCAAACTTTACAGGGATACATTGGATGTCAAGACACGTGGAAAAAACGTACAAAACAAGAGATTGGAGACATCAAGATTTTGGACGAATTTTTTAAGAATTTTCAAATTTTCAGATAGGAGGTTCCAGATAAGGTCAAAAACTACATACTCAGATCTTCACCAAAGTTTGCAGGGATACATTGGATGTCAAGACACGTGGAAAAAACGTACAAAACAAGAGATTGGGGTCATCAAGATTTTGGACTGATTTTTTAGGAATTTTCAAATTTTCAGATGGGAGGTTCCAGATAAGGTCGAAAACTACATACTCAGATCTTCACCAAACTTTACAGGGATACATTGGATGTCAAGACACGTGGAAAAAACGTACAAAACAAGAGATTCTAGACGTCAAGAATTTGGACGAATTTTTTAAGAATTTTCAAATTTCCAGAAAGAATGTTCCAGATAAGGTCAAAAACGACATACTCAGATCTTCACCAAACTTTGCAGGGATACATTGGATGTCAAGACACGTGGAAAAAACGTACAAAACAAGAGATTGGGGACATCAAGATTTTGGACGAATTTTTTAAGAATTTTCAAATTTTCAGATGGGAGGTTCCAGATGAGGTCAAAAACGATATACTCAGATCTTCACCAAACTTTGCATGGATACATTGGATGTCAAGACACGTGGAAAAAACATACAAAACATAGGATTGGGGACATCAAGATTTTGGTCAAATTTTTTAAGAATTTTCAAATTTTCAGATAGGAGGTTCCATATAAGGTCAAAAACTACATACTCAGATCTTCACCAAACTATGCGGGGATACATTGGATGTCAAGACACGTGGAAAAAACGTACAAAACAAGAGAATGGAGACATCAAGATTTTGGACGAATTTTTTAAGAATTTTCAAATTTTCAGATAGGAGGTTCCAGATAAGGTCAAAAACTACATACTCAGATCTTCACCAAACTTTGCAGGGATACATTGGATGTCAAGACACGTGGAAAAAAGCGTACAAAACAAGAGATTGGAGACATCAAGATTTTGGTCCAATTTTTGAGGAATTTTCAAATTTTCAGAAATGAGGTTCCAGATAAGGTCAAAAACTACATACTCAGATTCTCACCAAACTTTGCAGTTATACATTGGATGTCAAGACACGTGGGAAAAACGTACAAAACAAGAGATTGGAGACATCAAGATTTTGGACGAATTTTTGAAGAATTTTCAAATTTTCAGATAGAAGGTTCCAGATAAGGTCAAAAACTACATACTCAGATCTTCACCAAACGTTGCATGGATACATTGGATGTCAAGACACGTGGAAAAAACGTACAAAACAAGAGATTGGGGACATCAAGATTTTGGACGAATTTTTTAAGAATTTTCAAATTTTCAGATATGCGGTTCCATATGAGGTCAAAAACTACATACTCAGATCTTCACCAAACATTGCAGGGAACATTGGATGTCAAGACACGTGAAAAAAACGTACAAAACAAGAGATTGGAGACATCAAGATTTTGGACGAATTTTTGAGGAATTTTCAAATTTTCAGAAATGAGGTTCCAGATAAGGTCAAAAACTACATACTCAGATCTTCACCAAACTTTGCATGGATACATTGGATGTCAAGACACGTGGAAAAAACATACAAAACATAGGATTGGGGATATCAAGATTTTGGTCAAATTTTTTAAGAATTTTCAAATTTTCAGATAGGAGGTTCCAGATAAGGTCAAAAACTACATACTCAGATCTTCACCAAACGTTGCAGGGATACTTTGCATGTCAAGACACGTGGAAAAAACGTACAAAACAAGAGATTGGACACATCAAGATTTTCGACGAATTTTTTAAGAATTTTCAAATTTTCAGATGGGAGGTTCCAGATAAGGTCAAAAACGACATACTCAGATCTTCACCAAACTTTGCATGGATACATTGGATGTCAAGACACGTGGAAAAAACGTACAAAACAAGAGATTGGAGACATCAAGATTTTGGACGAATTTTTTAAGAATTTTCAAATTTTCAGAAAGGAGGTTCCATATAAGGTCAAAAACTACATACTCAGATCTTCACCAAACTTTGCAGGAATACATTGGATGTCAAGACACGTGGAAAAAACGTACAAAACAAGAGATCGGGGTCATCAAGATTTTGGACGAATTTTTTAAGAATTTTCAAATTTTCAGGTAGGAGGTTCCAGATAAGGTCAAAAACTACATACTCAGATCTTCACCAAACTTTGCAGGGATACATTGGATGTCAAGACACGTGGGAAAAACATACAAAACATAGGATTGGGGACATCAAGATTTTGGTCAAATTTTTTAAGAATTTTCAAATTTTCAGATAGGAGGTTCCATATGAGGTCAAAAACTACATACTCAGATCTTCACCAAACATTGCAGGGAACATTGGATGTCAAGACACGTGGAAAAAACGTACAAAACAAGAGATTGGAGACATCAAGATTTTCGACGAATTCTTTAAGAATTTTCAAATTTTCAGATGGGAGGTTCCAGATGAGGTCAAAAACGATATACTAAGATCTTCACCAAACTTTGCATGGATACATTGGATGTCAAGACACGTGGAAAAAACATACAAAACATAGGATTGGGACATCAAGATTTTGGTCAAATTTTTTAAGAATTTTCAAATTTTCAGATAGGAGGTTCCATATAAGGTCAAAAACTACATACTCAGATCTTCACCAAACTATGCGGGGATACATTGGATGTCAAGACACGTGGAAAAAACGTACAAAACAAGAGATTGGAGACATCAAGATTTTGGACGAATTTTTTAAGAATTTTCAAATTTTCAGATAGGAGGTTCCAGATAAGGTCAAAAACTACATACTCAGATCTTCACCAAACTTTGCAGGGATACATTGGATGTCAAGACACGTGGAAAAAACGTACAAAACAAGAGATTGGAGACATCAAGATTTTGGACGAATTTTTGAGGAATTTTCAAATTTTCAGAAATGAGGTTCCAGATAAGGTCAAAAACTACATACTCAGATCTTCACCAAACTTTGCAGGGATACATTGGATGTCAAGACACGTGGAAAAAACGTACAAAACAAGAGATTGGAGACATCAAGATTTTGGACGAATTTTTTAAGAATTTTCAAATTTTCAGATAGGAGGTTCCAGATAAGGTCAAAAACTACATACTCAGATCTTCACCAAACTTTGCAGGGATACATTGGATGTCAAGACACGTGGGAAAAACGTACAAAACAAGAGATTGGAGACATCAAGATTTTGGACGAATTCTTTAAGAATTTTCAAATTTTAAGATGGGAGGTTCCAGATGAGGTCAAAAACGATATACTCAGATCTTCACCAAACTTTGCATGGATACATTGGATGTCAAGACACGTGGAAAAAACATACAAAACATAGGATTGGGGACATCAAGATTTTGGTCAAATTTTTTAAGAATTTTCAAATTTTCAGATAGGAGGTTCCATATAAGGTCAAAAACTACATACTCAGATCTTCACCAAACTATGCGGGGATACATTGGATGTCAAGACACGTGGAAAAAACGTACAAAACAAGAGAATGGAGACATCAAGATTTTGGACGAATTTTTTAAGAATTTTCAAATTTTCAGATAGGAGGTTCCAGATAAGGTCAAAAACTACATACTCAGATCTTCACCAAACTTTGCAGGGATACATTGGATGTCAAGACACGTGGAAAAAAGCGTACAAAACAAGAGATTGGAGACATCAAGATTTTGGTCCAATTTTTGAGGAATTTTCAAATTTTCAGAAATGAGGTTCCAGATAAGGTCAAAAACTACATACTCAGATTCTCACCAAACTTTGCAGTTATACATTGGATGTCAAGACACGTGGGAAAAACGTACAAAACAAGAGATTGGAGACATCAAGATTTTGGACGAATTTTTTAACAATTTTCAAATTTTCAGATAGGAGGTTCCAGATAAGGTCAAAAACTACATACTCAGATCTTCACCAAACTTTGCAGGGATACATTGGATGTCAAGACACGTGGGAAAAACGTACAAAACAAGAGATTGGAGACATCAAGATTTTGGACGAATTTTTTAAGAATTTTCAAATTTTCAGATAGGAGGTTCCAGATAAGGTCAAAAACTACATACTCAGATCTTCACTAAACTTTGCAGGGATACATTGGATGTCAAGACACTTGGAAAAAACGTACAAAACAAGAGATTGGGGTCATCAAGATTTTGGACGGATTTTTTAGGAATTTTCAAATTTTCAGATGGGAGGTTCCAGATAAGGTCAAAAACTACATACTCAGATCTTCACCAAACTTTGCAGTTATACATTGGATGTCAAGACACGTGGGAAAAACGTACAAAACAAGAGATTGGAGACATCAAGATTTTGGACGAATTTTTTAACAATTTTCAAATTTTCAGATAGGAGGTTCCAGATAAGGTCAAAAACTACATACTCAGATCTTCACCAAACTTTGCAGGGATACATTGGATGTCAAGACACGTGGGAAAAACGTACAAAACAAGAGATTGGAGACATCAAGATTTTGGACGAATTTTTTAAGAATTTTCAAATTTTCAGATAGGAGGTTCCAGATAAGGTCAAAAACTACATACTCAGATCTTCACTAAACTTTGCAGGGATACATTGGATGTCAAGACACTTGGAAAAAACGTACAAAACAAGAGATTGGGGTCATCAAGATTTTGGACGGATTTTTTAGGAATTTTCAAATTTTCAGATGGGAGGTTCCAGATAAGGTCAAAAACTACATACTCAGATCTTCACCAAACTTTACAGGGATACATTGGATGTCAAGACACGTGGAAACAACGTACAAAACAAGAGATTGGAAATGTCAAGATTTTGGACGAATTTTTTAAGAATTTTCAAATTTTCAGAAAGGATGTTCCAGATAAGGTCAAAAACGACATACTCAGATCTTCACCAAACTTTGCAGGGATACATTGGATGTCAAGACACGTGGAAAAAACGTACAAATCAAGAGATTAAGGACATCAAGATTTTGGACGAATTTTTTAAGAATTTTCAAATTTTCAGATAGGAGGTTCCAGATAAGGTCAAAAACTACATACTCAGATCTTCACCAAACTTTGCATGGATACATTGGATGTCAAGACACGTGGAAAAAACATACAAAACATAGGATTGGGGATATCAAGATTTAGGTCAAATTTTTTAAGAATTTTCAAATTTTCAGATAGGAGGTTCCATATAAGGTCAAAAACTACATACTCAGATCTTCACCAAACTATGCAGGGATACATTGGATGTCAAGACACGTGGAAAAAACGTACAAAACAAGAGATTGGAGACATCAAGATTTTGGACGAATTTTTGAAGAATATTCAAATTTTCAGAAATGAGGTTCCAGATAAGGTCAAAAACTACATACTCAGATCTTCACCAAACTTTGCATGGATACATTGGATGTCAAGACACGTGGAAAAAACATACAAAACATAGGATTGGGGATATCAAGATTTAGGTCAAATTTTTTAAGAATTTTCAAATTTTCAGATAGGAGGTTCCATATAAGGTCAAAAACTACATACTCAGATCTTCACCAAACATTGCAGGCATACATTGGATGTCAAGACACGTGGAAAAAACGTACAAAACAAGAGACTGGAGACATCAAGATTTTGGACGAATTTTTGAAGAATTTTCAAATTTTCAGATAGAAGGTTCCAGATAAGGTCAAAAACTACATACTCAGATCTTCACCAAACTTTGCAGGGATACATTGGATGTCAAGACACGTGGAAAAAACGTACAAAACAAGAGATTGGAGACATCAAGATTTTGGACGAATTTTTGAGGAATTTTCAAATTTTCAGAAATGAGGTTCCAGATAAGGTCAAAAACTACATACTCAGATCTTCACCAAACTTTGCAGGGATACATTGGATGTCAAGACACGTGGAAAAAACGTACAAAACAAGAGATTGGAGACATCAAGATTTTGGACGAATTTTTTAAGAATTTTCAAATTTTCAGATAGGAGGTTCCAGATAAGGTCAAAAACTACATACTCAGATCTTCACCAAACTTTGCAGGGATACTTTGGATGTCAAGACACGTGGGAAAAACGTACAAAACAAGAGATTGGAGACATCAAGATTTTGGACGAATTTTTTAAGAATTTTCAAATTTTCAGATAGGAGGTTCCAGATAAGGTCAAAAACTACATACTCAGATCTTCACCAAAGTTTGCAGGGATACATTGGATGTCAAGACACGTGGAAAAAACGTACAAAACAAGAGATTGGGGTCATCAAGATTTTGGACTGATTTTTTAGGAATTTTCAAATTTTCAGATGGGAGGTTCCAGATAAGGTCGAAAACTACATACTCAGATCTTCACCAAACTTTACAGGGATACATTGGATGTCAAGACACGTGGAAAAAACGTACAAAACAAGAGATTGGAGACGTCAAGAATTTGGACGAATTTTTTAAGAATTTTCAAATTTCCAGAAAGAATGTTCCAGATAAGGTCAAAAACGACATACTCAGATCTTCACCAAACTTTGCAGGGATACATTGGATGTCAAGACACGTGGAAAAAACGTACAAAACAAGAGATTGGGGACATCAAGATTTTGGACGAATTTTTTAAGAATTTTCAAATTTTCAGATAGGAGGTTCCAGATAAGGTCAAAAACTACATACTCAGATCTTCACCAAACTTTGCAGGGATACATTGGATGTCAAGACACGTGGGAAAAACATACAAAACATAGGATTGGGGACATCAAGATTTTGGTCAAATTTTTTAAGAATTTTCAAATTTTCAGATAGGAGGTTCCATATGAGGTCAAAAACTACATACTCAGATCTTCACCAAACATTGCAGTTAACATTGGATGTCAAGACACGTGAAAAAAACGTACGAAACAAGAGATTGGAGACATCAAGATTTTGGACGATTTTTTTAAGAATTTTCAAATTTTCAGATGGGAGGTTCCAGATAAGGTCAAAAACGACATACTCAGATCTTCACCAAACTTTGCATGGATACATTGGATGTCAAGACACGTGGAAAAAACATACAAAACATAGAATTTGGGACATCAAGATTTTGGTCGAATTTTTTAAGAATTTTCAAATTTTCAGATAGGAGGTTCCATATAAGGTCAAAAACTACATACTCAGATCTTCACCAAACTATGCAGGGATACATTGGATGTCAAGACACGTGGAAAAAACGTACAAAACAAGAGATTGGAGACATCAAGATTTTGGACGAATTTTTTAAGAATTTTCAAATTTTCAGATAGGAGGTTCCAGATAATGTCAAAAACTACATACTCAGATCTTCACCAAACTTTGCAGGGATACATTGGATGTCAAGACACGTGGAAAAAACGTACAAAACAAGAGATTGGAGACATCAAGATTTTGGACGAATTTTTGAGGAATTTTCAAATTTTCAGAAATGAGGTTCCAGATAAGGTCAAAAAACTACATACTCAGATCTTCACCAAACTTTGCATGGATACATTGGATGTCAAGACACGTGGAAAAAACATACAAAACATAGGATTGGGGATATCAAGATTTTGGTCAAATTTTTTAAGAATTTTCAAATTTTCAGATAGGAGGTTCCATATAAGGTCAAAAACTACATACTCAGACCTTCACCAAACATTGCAGGGATACATTGGATGTCAAGACACGTGGAAAAAACGTACAAAACAAGAGATTGGAGACATCAAGGTTTTGGACGAATTTTTGAAGAATTTTCAAATTTTCAGATAGGAGGTTCCATATAAGGTCAAAAACTACATACTCAGATCTTCACCAAACGTTGCAGGGATACTTTGCATGTCAAGACACGTGGAAAAAACGTACAAAACAAGAGATTGGAGACATCAAGATTTTGGACGAATTTTTTAAGAATTTTCAAATTTTCAGATAGGAGGTTCCAGATAAGGTCAAAAACTACATACTCAGATCTTCACCAAACTTTGCAGGGATACATTGGATGTCAAGACACGTGGGAAAAACGTACAAAACAAGAGATTGGAGACATCAAGTTTTTGGACGAATTCTTTAAGAATTTTCAAATTTTCAGATGGGAGGTTCCAGATGAGGTCAAAAACGATATACTCAGATCTTCACCAAACTTTGCATGGATACATTGGATGTCAAGACACGTGGAAAAAACATACAAAACATAGGATTGGGGACATCAAGATTTTGGTCAAATTTTTTAAGAATTTTCAAATTTTCAGATAGGAGGTTCCATATAAGGTCAAAAACTACATACTCAGATCTTCACCAAACTATGCGGGGATACATTGGATGTCAAGACACGTGGCAAAAACGTACAAAACAAGAGATTGGAGACATCAAGATTTTGGACGAATTTTTTAAGAATTTTCAAATTTTCAGATAGGGGGTTCCAGATAAGGTCAAAAACTACATACTCAGATCTTCACCAAACTTTGCAGGGATACATTGGATGTCAAGACACGTGGAAAAAACGTACAAAACAAGAGATTGGAGACATCAAGATTTTGGACGAATTTTTGAGGAATTTTCAAATTTTCAGAAATGAGGTTCCAGATAAGGTCAAAAACTACATACTCAGATCTTCACCAAACTTTGCAGGGATACATTGGATGTCAAGACACGTGGAAAAAACGTACAAAACAAGAGATTGGAGACATCAAGATTTTGGACGAATTTTTTAAGAATTTTCAAATTTTCAGATAGGAGGTTCCAGATAAGGTCAAAAACTACATACTCAGATCTTCACCAAACTCTGCAGGGATACATTGGATGTCAAGACACGTGGGAAAAACGTACAAAACAAGAGATTGGAGACATCAAGATTTTGGACGAATTTTTTAAGAATTTTCAAATTTTCAGATAGGAGGTTCCAGATAAGGTCAAAAACTACATACTCAGATCTTCACCAAACTTTGCAGGGATACATTGGATGTCAAGTCACGTGGAAAAAACGTACAAAACAAGAGATTGGGGTCATCAAGATTTTGGACGGATTTTTTAGGAATTTTGAAATTTTCAGATGGGAGGTTCCAGATAAGTTCAAAAACTACATACTCAGATCTTCACCAAAGTTTACAGGGATACATTGGATGTCACGACACGTGGAAAAAATGTACAAAACAAGAGATTGGAGACGTCAAGATTTTGGACGAATTTTTTAAGAATTTTCAAATTTCCAGAAAGGATGTTCCAGATAAGGTCAAAAACGACATACTCAGATCTTCACCAAACTTTGCAGGGATACATTGGATGTCAAGACACGTGGAAAAAACGTACAAAACAAGAGATTGGGGACATCAAGATTTTGGACGAATTTTTTAAGAATTTTCAAATTTTCAGATAGGAGGTTCCAGATAAGGTCAAAAACTACATACTCAGATCTTCACCAAACTTTGCAGGGATACATTGGATGTCAAGACACGTGGGAAAAACATACAAAACATAGGATTGGGGACATCAAGATTTTGGTCAAATTTTTTAAGAATTTTCAAATTTTCAGATGGGAGGTTCCAGATAAGGTCAAAAACTACATACTCAGATCTTCACCAAACTTTGCAGGGATACATTGGATGTCAAGACACGTGGAAAAAACGTACAAAACAAGAGATTGGAGACATCAAGATTTTGGACGAATTTTTGAAGAATTTTCAAATTTTCAGAAATGAGGTTCCAGATAAGGTCAAAAACTACATACTCAGATCTTCACCAAACTTTGCATGGATACATTGGATGTCAAGACACGTGGAAAAAACATACAAAACATAGGATTGGGGATATCAAGATTTAGGTCAAATTTTTTAAGAATTTTCAAATTTTCAGATAGGAGGTTCCATATAAGGTCAAAAACTACATACTCAGATCTTCACCAAACATTGCAGGGATACATTGGATGTCAAGACACGTGGAAAAAACGTACAAAACAAGAGACTGGAGACATCAAGATTTTGGACGAATTTTTGAAGAATTTTCAAATTTTCAGATGGGAGGGTCCAGATAAGGTCAAAAACTACATACTCAGATCTTCACCAAACGTTGCAGGGATACTTTGCATGTCAAGACACGTGGAAAAAACGTACAAAACAAGAGATTGGACACATCAAGATTTTCGACGAATTTTTTAAGAATTTTCAAATTTTCAGATGGGAGGTTCCAGATAAGGTCAAAAACGACATACTCAGATCTTCACCAAACTTTGCATGGATACATTGGATGTCAAGACACGTGGAAAAAACGTACAAAACAAGAGATTGGAGACATCAAGATTTTAAACGAATTTTTTAAGAATTTTCAAATTTTCAGAAAGGAGGTTCCATATAAGGTCAAAAACTACATACTCAGATCTTCACCAAACTTTGCAGGAATACATTGGATGTCAAGACACGTGGAAAAAACGTACAAAACATAGGATTGGGGACATCAAGATTTTGGTCAAATTTTTTAAGAATTTTCAAATTTTCAGATAGGAGGTTCCATATGAGGTCAAAAACTACATACTCAGATCTTCACCAAACATTGCAGGGAACATTGGATGTCAAGACACGTGGAAAAAACGTACAAAACAAGAGATTGGAGACATCAAGATTTTCGACGAATTCTTTAAGAATTTTCAAATTTTCAGATGGGAGGTTCCAGATGAGGTCAAAAACGATATACTCAGATCTTCACCAAACTTTGCATGGATACATTGGATGTCAAGACACGTGGAAAAAACATACAAAACATAGAATTGGGGACATCAAGATTTTGGTCGAATTTTTTAAGAATTTTCAAATTTTCAGATAGGAGGTTCCATATAAGGTCAAAAACTACATACTCAGATCTTCACCAAACTATGCGGGGATACATTGGATGTCAAGACACGTGGAAAAAACGTACAAAACAAGAGATTGGAGACATCAAGATTTTGGACGAATTTTTTAAGAATTTTCAAATTTTCAGATAGGAGGTTCCAGATAAGGTCAAAAACTACATACTCAGATCTTCACCAAACTTTGCAGGGATACATTGGATGTCAAGACACGTGGAAAAAACGTACAAAACAAGAGATTGGAGACATCAAGATTTTGGACGAAATTTTGAGGAATTTTCAAATTTTCAGAAATGAGGTTCCAGATAAGGTCAAAAACTACATACTCAGATCTTCACCAAACTTTGCAGGGATACATTGGATGTCAAGACACGTGGAAAAAACGTACAAAACAAGAGATTGGAGACATCAAGATTTTGGACGAATTTTTTAAGAATTTTCAAATTTTCAGATAGGAGGTTCCAGATAAGGTCAAAAACTACATACTCAGATCTTCACCAAACTTTGCAGGGATACATTGGATGTCAAGACACGTGGGAAAAACGTACAAATCAAGAGATTGGAGACATCAAGATTTTGGACGAATTTTTTAAGAATTTTCAAATTTTCAGATAGGAGGTTCCAGATAAGATCAAAAACTACATACTCAGATCTTCACCAAACTTTGCAGGGATACATTGGATGTCAAGACACGTGGAAAAAACGTACAAAACAAGAGATTGGGGTCATCAAGATTTTGGACGGATTTTTTAGGAATTTTCAAATTTTCAGATGGGAGGTTCCAGATAAGGTCGAAAACTACATACTCAGATCTTCACCAAACTTTACAGGGATACATTGGATGTCAAGACACGTGGAAAAAACGTACAAAACAAGAGATTGGAGACGTCAAGATTTTGGACGAATTTTTTAAGAATTTTCAAATTTCCAGAAAGGATGTTCCAGATAAGGTCAAAAACGACATACTCAGATCTTCACCAAACTTTGCAGGGATACATTGGATGTCAAGACACGTGGAAAAAACGTACAAAACAAGAGATTGGGGACATCAAGATTTTGGACGAATTTTTTAAGAATTTTCAAATTTTCAGATAGGGGGTTCCAGACAAGGTCAAAAACTACATACTCAGATCTTCACCAAACTTTGCAGGGATACATTGGATGTCAAGACACGTGGGAAAAACATACAAAACATAGGATTGGGGACATCAAGATTTTGGTCAAATTTTTTAAGAATTTTCAAATTTTCAGATAGGAGGTTCCATATGAGGTCAAAAACTACATACTCAGATCTTCACCAAACATTGCAGTTAACATTGGATGTCAAGACACGTGAAAAAAACGTACGAAACAAGAGATTGGAGACATCAAGATTTTGGACGATTTTTTTAAGAATTTTCAAATTTTCAGATGGGAGGTTCCAGATAAGGTCAAAAACGACATACTCAGATCTTCAACAAACTTTGCATGGATACATTGGATGTCAAGACACGTGGAAAAAACATACAAAACATAGAATTTGGGACATCAAGATTTTGGTCGAATTTTTTAAGAATTTTCAAATTTTCAGAAATGAGGTTCCAGATAAGGTCAAAAACTACATACTCAGATCTTCACCAAACTTTGCATGGATACATTGGATGTCAAGACACGTGGAAAAAACATACAAAACATAGGATTGGGGATATCAAGATTTAGGTCAAATTTTTTAAGAATTTTCAAATTTTCAGATAGGAGGTTCCATATAAGGTCAAAAACTACATACTCAGATCTTCACCAAACATTGCAGGGATACATTGGATGTCAAGACACGTGGAAAAAACGTACAAAACAAGAGACTGGAGACATCAAGATTTTGGACGAATTTTTGAAGAATTTTCAAATTTTCAGATGGGAGGGTCCAGATAAGGTCAAAAACTACATACTCAGATCTTCACCAAACGTTGCAGGGATACTTTGCATGTCAAGACACGTGGAAAAAACGTACAAAACAAGAGATTGGACACATCAAGATTTTCGACGAATTTTTTAAGAATTTTCAAATTTTCAGATGGGAGGTTCCAGATAAGGTCAAAAACGACATACTCAGATCTTCACCAAACTTTGCATGGATACATTGGATGTCAAGACACGTGGAAAAAACGTACAAAACAAGAGATTGGAGACATCAAGATTTTAAACGAATTTTTTAAGAATTTTCAAATTTTCAGAAAGGAGGTTCCATATAAGGTCAAAAACTACATACTCAGATCTTCACCAAACTTTGCAGGAATACATTGGATGTCAAGACACGTGGAAAAAACGTACAAAACATAGGATTGGGGACATCAAGATTTTGGTCAAATTTTTTAAGAATTTTCAAATTTTCAGATAGGAGGTTCCATATGAGGTCAAAAACTACATACTCAGATCTTCACCAAACATTGCAGGGAACATTGGATGTCAAGACACGTGGAAAAAACGTACAAAACAAGAGATTGGAGACATCAAGATTTTCGACGAATTCTTTAAGAATTTTCAAATTTTCAGATGGGAGGTTCCAGATGAGGTCAAAAACGATATACTCAGATCTTCACCAAACTTTGCATGGATACATTGGATGTCAAGACACGTGGAAAAAACATACAAAACATAGAATTGGGGACATCAAGATTTTGGTCGAATTTTTTAAGAATTTTCAAATTTTCAGATAGGAGGTTCCATATAAGGTCAAAAACTACATACTCAGATCTTCACCAAACTATGCGGGGATACATTGGATGTCAAGACACGTGGAAAAAACGTACAAAACAAGAGATTGGAGACATCAAGATTTTGGACGAATTTTTTAAGAATTTTCAAATTTTCAGATAGGAGGTTCCAGATAAGGTCAAAAACTACATACTCAGATCTTCACCAAACTTTGCAGGGATACATTGGATGTCAAGACACGTGGAAAAAACGTACAAAACAAGAGATTGGAGACATCAAGATTTTGGACGAAATTTTGAGGAATTTTCAAATTTTCAGAAATGAGGTTCCAGATAAGGTCAAAAACTACATACTCAGATCTTCACCAAACTTTGCAGGGATACATTGGATGTCAAGACACGTGGAAAAAACGTACAAAACAAGAGATTGGAGACATCAAGATTTTGGACGAATTTTTTAAGAATTTTCAAATTTTCAGATAGGAGGTTCCAGATAAGGTCAAAAACTACATACTCAGATCTTCACCAAACTTTGCAGGGATACATTGGATGTCAAGACACGTGGGAAAAACGTACAAATCAAGAGATTGGAGACATCAAGATTTTGGACGAATTTTTTAAGAATTTTCAAATTTTCAGATAGGAGGTTCCAGATAAGATCAAAAACTACATACTCAGATCTTCACCAAACTTTGCAGGGATACATTGGATGTCAAGACACGTGGAAAAAACGTACAAAACAAGAGATTGGGGTCATCAAGATTTTGGACGGATTTTTTAGGAATTTTCAAATTTTCAGATGGGAGGTTCCAGATAAGGTCGAAAACTACATACTCAGATCTTCACCAAACTTTACAGGGATACATTGGATGTCAAGACACGTGGAAAAAACGTACAAAACAAGAGATTGGAGACGTCAAGATTTTGGACGAATTTTTTAAGAATTTTCAAATTTCCAGAAAGGATGTTCCAGATAAGGTCAAAAACGACATACTCAGATCTTCACCAAACTTTGCAGGGATACATTGGATGTCAAGACACGTGGAAAAAACGTACAAAACAAGAGATTGGGGACATCAAGATTTTGGACGAATTTTTTAAGAATTTTCAAATTTTCAGATAGGGGGTTCCAGACAAGGTCAAAAACTACATACTCAGATCTTCACCAAACTTTGCAGGGATACATTGGATGTCAAGACACGTGGGAAAAACATACAAAACATAGGATTGGGGACATCAAGATTTTGGTCAAATTTTTTAAGAATTTTCAAATTTTCAGATAGGAGGTTCCATATGAGGTCAAAAACTACATACTCAGATCTTCACCAAACATTGCAGTTAACATTGGATGTCAAGACACGTGAAAAAAACGTACGAAACAAGAGATTGGAGACATCAAGATTTTGGACGATTTTTTTAAGAATTTTCAAATTTTCAGATGGGAGGTTCCAGATAAGGTCAAAAACGACATACTCAGATCTTCAACAAACTTTGCATGGATACATTGGATGTCAAGACACGTGGAAAAAACATACAAAACATAGAATTTGGGACATCAAGATTTTGGTCGAATTTTTTAAGAATTTTCAAATTTTCAGATAGGAGGTTCCATATAAGGTCAAAAACTACATACTCAGATCTTCACCAAACTATGCAGGGATACATTGGATGTCAAGACACGTGGAAAAAACGTACAAAACAAGAGATTGGAGACATCAAGATTTTGGACGAATTTTTTAAGAATTTTCAAATTTTCAGATAGGAGGTTCCAGATAATGTCAAAAACTACATACTCAGATCTTCACCAAACTTTGCAGGGATACATTGGATGTCAAGACACGTGGAAAAAACGTACAAAACAAGAGATTGGAGACATCAAGATTTTGGACGAATTTTTGAGGAATTTTCAAATTTTCAGAAATGAGGTTCCAGATAAGGTCAAAAAACTACATACTCAGATCTTCACCAAACTTTGCATGGATACATTGGATGTCAAGACACGTGGAAAAAACATACAAAACATAGGATTGGGGATATCAAGATTTTGGTCAAATTTTTTAAGAATTTTCAAATTTTCAGATAGGAGGTTCCATATAAGGTCAAAAACTACATACTCAGATCTTCACCAAACATTGCAGGGATACATTGGATGTCAAGACACGTGGAAAAAACGTACAAAACAAGAGATTGGAGACATCAAGGTTTTGGACGAATTTTTGAAGAATTTTCAAATTTTCAGATAGGAGGTTCCATATAAGGTCAAAAACTACATACTCAGATCTTCACCAAACGTTGCAGGGATACTTTGCATGTCAAGACACGTGGAAAAAACGTACAAAACAGGAGATTGGAGACATCAAGATTTTGGACGAATTTTTTAAGAATTTTCAAATTTTCAGATAGGAGGTTCCAGATAAGGTCAAAAACTACATACTCAGATCTTCACCAAACTTTGCAGGGATACATTGGATGTCAAGACACGTGGGAAAAACGTACAAAACAAGAGATTGGATACATCAAGATTTTGGACGAATTCTTTAAGAATTTTCAAATTTTCAGATGGGAGGTTCCAGATGAGGTCAAAAACGATATACTCAGATCTTCACCAAACTTTGCATGGATACATTGGATGTCAAGACACGTGGAAAAAACATACAAAACATAGGATTGGGGACATCAAGATTTTGGTCAAATTTTTTAAGAATTTTCAAATTTTCAGATAGGAGGTTCCATATAAGGTCAAAAACTACAGACTCAGATCTTCACCAAACTATGCGGGGATACATTGGATGTCAAGACACGTGGCAAAAACGTACAAAACAAGAGATTGGAGACATCAAGATTTTGGACGAATTTTTTAAGAATTTTCAAATTTTCAGATAGGGGGTTCCAGATAAGGTCAAAAACTACATACTCAGATCTTCACCAAACTTTGCAGGGATACATTGGATGTCAAGACACGTGGAAAAAACGTACAAAACAAGAGATTGGAGACATCAAGATTTTGGACGAATTTTTGAGGAATTTTCAAATTTTCAGAAATGAGGTTCCAGATAAGGTCAAAAACTACATACTCAGATCTTCACCAAACTTTGCAGGGATACATTGGATGTCAAGACACGTGGAAAAAACGTACAAAACAAGAGATTGGAGACATCAAGATTTTGGACGAATTTTTTAAGAATTTTCAAATTTTCAGATAGGAGGTTCCAGATAAGGTCAAAAACTACATACTCAGATCTTCACCAAACTCTGCAGGGATACATTGGATGTCAAGACACGTGGGAAAAACGTACAAAACAAGAGATTGGAGACATCAAGATTTTGGACGAATTTTTTAAGAATTTTCAAATTTTCAGATAGGAGGTTCCAGATAAGGTCAAAAACTACATACTCAGATCTTCACCAAACGTTGCAGGGATACTTTGCATGTCAAGACACGTGGAAAAAACATACAAAACATAGGATTGGGGACATCAAGATTTTGGTCAAATTTTTTAAGAATTTTCAAATTTTCAGATAGGAGGTTCCATATAAGGTCAAAAACTACATACTCAGATCTTCACCAAACTATGCGGGGATACATTGGATGTCAAGACACGTGGCAAAAACGTACAAAACAAGAGATTGGAGACATCAAGATTTTGGACGAATTTTTTAAGAATTTTCAAATTTTCAGATAGGGGGTTCCAGATAAGGTCAAAAACTACATACTCAGATCTTCACCAAACTTTGCAGGGATACATTGGATGTCAAGACACGTGGAAAAAACGTACAAAACAAGAGATTGGAGACATCAAGATTTTGGACGAATTTTTGAGGAATTTTCAAATTTTCAGAAATGAGGTTCCAGATAAGGTCAAAAACTACATACTCAGATCTTCACCAAACTTTGCAGGGATACATTGGATGTCAAGACACGTGGAAAAAACGTACAAAACAAGAGATTGGAGACATCAAGATTTTGGACGAATTTTTTAAGAATTTTCAAATTTTCAGATAGGAGGTTCCAGATAAGGTCAAAAACTACATACTCAGATCTTCACCAAACTCTGCAGGGATACATTGGATGTCAAGACACGTGGGAAAAACGTACAAAACAAGAGATTGGAGACATCAAGATTTTGGACGAATTTTTTAAGAATTTTCAAATTTTCAGATAGGAGGTTCCAGATAAGGTCAAAAACTACATACTCAGATCTTCACCAAACTTTGCAGGGATACATTGGATGTCAAGTCACGTGGAAAAAACGTACAAAACAAGAGATTGGGATCATCAAGATTTTGGACGGATTTTTTAGGAATTTTGAAATTTTCAGATGGGAGGTTCCAGATAAGTTCAAAAACTACATACTCAGATCTTCACCAAACTTTGCAGGGATACATTGGATGTCAAGACACGTGGAAAAAAAGTACAAAACAAGAGATTGGGGACATCAAGATTTTGGACGAATTTTTTAAGAATTTTCAAATTTTCAGATATGCGGTTCCATATGAGGTCAAAAACTACATACTCAGATCTTCACCAAACATTGCAGGGAACATTGGATGTCAAGACACGTGAAAAAAACGTACAAAACAAGAGATTGGAGACATCAAGATTTTGGACGAATTTTTGAGGAATTTTCAAATTTTCAGAAATGAGGTTCCAGATAAGGTCAAAAACTACATACTCAGATCTTCACCAAACTTTGCATGGATACATTGGATGTCAAGACACGTGGAAAAACATACAAAACATAGGATTGGGGATATCAAGATTTTGGTCAAATTTTTTAAGAATTTTCAAATTTTCAGATAGGAGGTTCCAGATAAGGTCAAAAACTACATACTCAGATCTTCACCAAACGTTGCAGGGATACTTTGCATGTCAAGACACGTGGAAAAAAAGTACAAAACAAGAGATTGGGGACATCAAGATTTTGGACGAATTTTTTAAGAATTTTCAAATTTTCAGATATGCGGTTCCATATGAGGTCAAAAACTACATACTCAGATCTTCACCAAACATTGCAGGGAACATTGGATGTCAAGACACGTGAAAAAAACGTACAAAACAAGAGATTGGAGACATCAAGATTTTGGACGAATTTTTGAGGAATTTTCAAATTTTCAGAAATGAGGTTCCAGATAAGGTCAAAAACTACATACTCAGATCTTCACCAAACTTTGCATGGATACATTGGATGTCAAGACACGTGGAAAAAACATACAAAACATAGGATTGGGGATATCAAGATTTTGGTCAAATTTTTTAAGAATTTTCAAATTTTCAGATAGGAGGTTCCAGATAAGGTCAAAAACTACATACTCAGATCTTCACCAAACGTTGCAGGGATACTTTGCATGTCAAGACACGTGGAAAAAACGTACAAAACAAGAGATTGGACACATCAAGATTTTCGACGAATTTTTTAAGAATTTTCAAATTTTCAGATGGGAGGTTCCAGATAAGGTCAAAAACGACATACTCAGATCTTCACCAAACTTTGCATGGATACATTGGATGTCAAGACACGTGGAAAAAACGTACAAAACAAGAGATTGGAGACATCAAGATTTTGGACGAATTTTTTAAGAATTTTCAAATTTTTAGAAAGGAGGTTCCATATAAGGTCAAAAACTACATACTCAGATCTTCACCAAACTTTGCAGGAATACATTGGATGTCAAGACACGTGGAAAAAACGTAAAAAACAAGAGATCGGGGTCATCAAGATTTTGGACGAATTTTTTAAGAATTTTCAAATTTTCAGGTAGGAGGTTCCAGATAAGGTCAAAAACTACATACTCAGATCTTCACCAAACTTTGCAGGGATACATTGGATGTCAAGACACGTGGGAAAAACATACAAAACATAGGATTGGGGACATCAAGATTTTGGTCAAATTTTTTAAGAATTTTCAAATTTTGAGATAGGAGGTTCCATATGAGGTCAAAAACTACATACTCAGATCTTCACCAAACATTGCAGGGAACATTGGATGTCAAGACACGTGGAAAAAACGTACAAAACAAGAGATTGGAGACATCAAGATTTTCGACGAATTCTTTAAGAATTTTCAAATTTTCAGATGGGAGGTTCCAGATGAGGTCAAAAACGATATACTAAGATCTTCACCAAACTTTGCATGGATACATTGGATGTCAAGACACGTGGAAAAAACATACAAAACATAGGATTGGGACATCAAGATTTTGGTCAAATTTTTTAAGAATTTTCAAATTTTCAGATAGGAGGTTCCATATAAGGTCAAAAACTACATACTCAGATCTTCACCAAACTATGCGGGGATACATTGGATGTCAAGACACGTGGAAAAAACGTACAAAACAAGAGATTGGAGACATCAAGATTTTGGACGATTTTTTTAAGAATTTTCAAATTTTCAGATAGGAGGTTCCAGATAAGGTCAAAAACGACATACTCAGATCTTCACCAAACTTTGCAGGGATACATTGGATGTCAAGACACGTGGAAAAAACGTACAAAACAAGAGATTGGAGACATCAAGATTTTGGACGAATTTTAGAGGAATTTTCAAATTTTCAGAAATAAGGTTCCAGATAAGGTCAAAAACTACATACTCAGATCTTCACCAAACTTTGCAGGGATACATTGGATGTCAAGACACGTGGAAAAAACGTACAAAACAAGAGATTGGAGACATCAAGATTTTGGACGAATTTTTTAAGAATTTTCAAATTTTCAGATAGGAGGTTCCAGATAAGGTCAAAAACTACATACTCAGATCTTCACCAAACTTTGCAGGGATACATTGGATGTCAAGACACGTGGGAAAAACGTACAAAACAAGAGATTGGAGACATCAAGATTTTGGACGAATTCTTTAAGAATTTTCAAATTTTCAGATGGGAGGTTCCAGATGAGGTCAAAAACGATATACTCAGATCTTCACCAAACTTTGCATGGATACATTGGATGTCAAGACACGTGGAAAAAACATACAAAACATAGGATTGGGGACATCAAGATTTTGGTCAAATTTTTTAAGAATTTTCAAATTTTCAGATAGGAGGTTCCATATAAGGTCAAAAACTACATACTCAGATCTTCACCAAACTATGCGGGGATACATTGGATGTCAAGACACGTGGAAAAAACGTACAAAACAAGAGATTGGAGACATCAAGATTTTGGTCCAATTTTTGAGGAATTTTCAAATTTTCAGAAATGAGGTTCCAGATAAGGTCAAAAACTACATACTCAGATCCTCACCAAACTTTGCAGTTATACATTGGATGTCAAGACACGTGGGAAAAACGTACAAAACAAGAGATTGGAGACATCAAGATTTTGGACGAATTTTTTAACAATTTTCAAATTTTCAGATAGGAGGTTCCAGAAAAGGTCAAAAACTACATACTCAGATCTTCACCAAACTTTGCAGGGATACATTGGATGTCAAGACACGTGGGAAAAACGTACAAAACAAGAGATTGGAGACATCAAGATTTTGGACGAATTTTTTAAGAATTTTCAAATTTTCAGATAGGAGGTTCCAGATAAGGTCAAAAACTACATACTCAGATCTTCACTAAACTTTGCAGGGATACATTGGATGTCAAGACACTTGGAAAAAACGTACAAAACAAGAGATTGGGGTCATCAAGATTTTGGACGGATTTTTTAGGAATTTTCAAATTTTCAGATGGGAGGTTCCAGATAAGGTCAAAAACTACATACTCAGATCTTCACCAAACTTTACAGGGATACATTGGATGTCAAGACACGTGGAAACAACGTACAAAACAAGAGATTGGAAACGTCAAGATTTTGGACGAATTTTTTAAGAATTTTCAAATTTTCAGAAAGGATGTTCCAGATAAGGTCAAAAACGACATACTCAGATCTTCACCAAACTTTGCAGGGATACATTGGATGTCAAGACACGTGGAAAAAACGTACAAATCAAGAGATTGGGGACATCAAGATTTTGGACGAATTTTTTAAGAATTTTCAAATTTTCAGATAGGAGGTTCCAGATAAGGTCAAAAACTACATACTCAGATCTTCACCAAACTTTGCAGGGATACATTGGATGTCAAGACACGTGGGAAAAACATACAAAACATAGGATTGGAGACATCAAAATTTTGGTCAAATTTTTTAAGAATTTTCAAATTTTCAGATAGGAGGTTCCATATGAGGTCAAAAACTACATACTCAGATCTTCACCAAACATTGCAGGGAACATTGGATGTCAAGACACGTGAAAAAAACGTACAAATCAAGAGATTGGAGACATCAAGATTTTGGACGAATTTTTTAAGAATTTTCAAATTTTCAGATGGGAGGTTCCAGATAAGGTCAAAAACGACATACTCAGATCTTCACCAAACTTTGCATGGATACATTGGATGTCAAGACACGTGGAAAAAACATACAAAACATAGAATTTGGGACATCAAGATTTTGGTCGAATTTTTTAAGAATTTTCAAATTTTCAGATAGGAGGTTCCATATAAGGTCAAAAACTACATACTCAGATCTTCACCAAACTATGCAGGGATACATTGGATGTCAAGACACGTGGAAAAAACGTACAAAACAAGAGATTGGAGACATCAAGATTTTGGACGAATTTTTGAAGAATATTCAAATTTTCAGAAATGAGGTTCCAGATAAGGTCAAAAACTACATACTCAGATCTTCACCAAACTTTGCATGGATACATTGGATGTCAAGACACGTGGAAAAAACATACAAAACATAGGATTGGGGATATCAAGATTTAGGTCAAATTTTTTAAGAATTTTCAAATTTTCAGATAGGAGGTTCCATATAAGGTCAAAAACTACATACTCAGATCTTCACCAAACATTGCAGGCATACATTGGATGTCAAGACACGTGGAAAAAACGTACAAAACAAGAGACTGGAGACATCAAGATTTTGGACGAATTTTTGAAGAATTTTCAAATTTTCAGATAGAAGGTTCCAGATAAGGTCAAAAACTACATACTCAGATCTTCACCAAACGTTGCAGGGATACTTTGCATGTCAAGACACGTGGAAAAAACGTACAAAACAAGAGATTGGACACATCAAGATTTTCGACGAATTTTTTAAGAATTTTCAAATTTTCAGATGGGAGTTTCCAGATAAGGTCAAAAACGACATACTCAGATCTTCACCAAACTTTGCATGGATACATTGGATGTCAAGACACGTGGAAAAAACGTACTAAACAAGAGATTGGAGACATCAAGATTTTGGACGAATTTTTTAAGAATTTTCAAATTTTCAGAAAGGAGGTTCCATATAAGGTCAAAAACTACATACTCAGATCTTCACCAAACTTTGCAGGAATACATTGGATGTCAAGACACGTGGAAAAAACGTACAAAACAAGAGATTGGGGTCATCAAGATTTTGGACGAATTTTTTAAGAATTTTCAAATTTTCAGATAGGAGGTTCCAGATAAGGTCAAAAACTACATACTCAGATCTTCACCAAACTTTGCAGGGATACATTGGATGTCAAGACACGTGGGAAAAACATTTAAAACATAGGATTGGGGACATCAAGATTTTGGTCAAATTTTTTAAGAATTTTCAAATTTTCAGATAGGAGGTTCCATATGAGGTCAAAAACTACATACTCAGATCTTCACCAAACATTGCAGGGAACATTGGATGTCAAGACACGTGGAAAAAACGTACAAAACAAGAGATTGGAGACATCAAGATTTTCGACGAATTCTTTAAGAATTTTCAAATTTTCAGATGGGAGGTTCCAGATGAGGTCAAAAACGATATACTCAGATCTTCACCAAACTTTGCAGGGATACATTGGATGTCAAGACACGTGGAAAAAACATACAAAACATAGAATTGGGGACATCAAGATTTTGGTCGAATTTTTTAAGAATTTTCAAATTTTCAGATAGGAGGTTCCATATAAGGTCAAAAACTACATACTCAGATCTTCACCAAACTATGCGGGGATACATTGGATGTCAAGACACGTGGAAAAAACGTACAAAACAAGAGATTCTAGACATCAAGATTTTGGACGAATTTTTTAACAATTTTCAAATTTTCAGATAGGAGGTTCCAGATAAGGTCAAAAACTACATACTCAGATCTTCACCAAACTTTGCAGGGATACATTGGATGTCAAGACACGTGGAAAAAACGTACAAAACAAGAGATTGGAGAAATCAAGATTTTGGACGAATTTTTGAGGAATTTTCAAATTTTCAGAAATGAGGTTCCAGATAAGGTCAAAAACTACATACTCAGATCTTCACCAAACTTTGCAGGGATACATTGGATGTCAAGACACGTGGAAAAAACGTACAAAACAAGAGATTGGAGACATCAAGATTTTGGACGAATTTTTTAAGAATTTTCAAATTTTCAGATAGGAGGTTCCAGATAAGGTCAAAAACTACATACTCAGATCTTCACCAAACTTTGCAGGGATACATTGGATGTCAAGACACGTGGGAAAAACGTACAAAACAAGAGATTGGAGACATCAAGATTTTGGACGAATTTTTTAAGAATTTTCAAATTTTCAGATAGGAGGTTCCAGATAAGGACAAAAACTACATACTCAGATCTTCACCAAAGTTTGCAGGGATACATTGGATGTCAAGACACGTGGAAAAAACGTACAAAACAAGAGATTGGGGTCATCAAGATTTTTTACTGATTTTTTAGGAATTTTCAAATTTTCAGATGGGAGGTTCCAGATAAGGTCGAAAACTACATACTCAGATCTTCACCAAACTTTACAGGGATACATTGGATGTCAAGACACGTGGAAAAAACGTACAAAACAAGAGATTGGAGACGTCAAGAATTTGGACGAATTTTTTAAGAATTTTCAAATTTCCAGAAAGAATGTTCCAGATAAGGTCAAAAACGACATACTCAGTTCTTCACCAAACTTTGCAGGGATACATTGGATGTCAAGACACGTGGAAAAAACGTACAAAACAAGAGATTGGGGACATCAAGATTTTGGACGAATTTTTTAAGAATTTTCAAATTTTCAGATAGGAGGTTCCAGATAAGGTCAAAAACTACATACTCAGATCTTCACCAAACTTTGCAGGGATACATTGGATGTCAAGACACGTGGGAAAAACATACAAAACATAGGATTGGGGACATCAAGATTTTGGTCAAATTTTTTAAGAATTTTCAAATTTTCAGATAGGAGGTTCCATATGAGGTCAAAAACTACATACTCAGATCTTCACCAAACATTGCAGTTAACATTGGATGTCAAGACACGTGAAAAAAACATACGAAACAAGAGATTGGAGACATCAAGATTTTGGACGATTTTTTTAAGAATTTTCAAATTTTCAGATGGGAGGTTCCAGATAAGGTCAAAAACGACATACTCAGATCTTCACCAAACTTTGCATGGATACATTGGATGTCAAGACACGTGGAAAAAACATACAAAACATAGAATTTGGGACATCAAGATTTTGGTCGAATTTTTTAAGAATTTTCAAATTTTCAGATAGGAGGTTCCATATAAGGTCAAAAACTACATACTCAGATCTTCACCAAACTATGCAGGGATACATTGGATGTCAAGACACGTGGAAAAAACGTACAAAACAAGAGATTGGAGACATCAAGATTTTGGACGAATTTTTTAAGAATTTTCAAATTTTCAGATAGGAGGTTCCAGATAATGTCAAAAACTACATACTCAGATCTTCACCAAACTTTGCAGGGATACATTGGATGTCAAGACACGTGGAAAAAACGTACAAAACAAGAGATTGGAGACATCAAGATTTTGGACGAATTTTTGAGGAATTTTCAAATTTTCAGAAATGAGGTTCCAGATAAGGTCAAAAAACTACATACTCAGATCTTCACCAAACTTTGCATGGATACATTGGATGTCAAGACACGTGGAAAAAACATACAAAACATAGGATTGGGGATATCAAGATTTTGGTCAAATTTTTTAAGAATTTTCAAATTTTCAGATAGGAGGTTTCATATAAGGTCAAAAACTACATACTCAGATCTTCACCAAACATTGCAGGGATACATTGGATGTCAAGACACGTGGAAAAAACGTACAAAACAAGAGATTGGAGACATCAAGGTTTTGGACGAATTTTTGAAGAATTTTCAAATTTTCAGATAGGAGGTTCCATATAAGGTCAAAAACTACATACTCAGATCTTCACCAAACGTTGCAGGGATACTTTGCATGTCAAGACACGTGGAAAAAACGTACAAAACAAGAGATTGGAGACATCAAGATTTTGGACGAATTTTTTAAGAATTTTCAAATTTTCAGATAGGAGGTTCCAGATAAGGTCAAAAACTACATACTCAGATCTTCACCAAACTTTGCAGGGATACATTGGATGTCAAGACACGTGGGAAAAACGTACAAAACAAGAGATTGGATACATCAAGATTTTGGACGAATTCTTTAAGAATTTTCAAATTTTCAGATGGGAGGTTCCAGATGAGGTCAAAAACGATATACTCAGATCTTCACCAAACTTTGCATGGATACATTGGATGTCAAGACACGTGGAAAAAACATACAAAACATAGGATTGGGGACATCAAGATTTTGGTCAAATTTTTTAAGAATTTTCAAATTTTCAGATAGGAGGTTCCATATAAGGTCAAAAACTACATACTCAGATCTTCACCAAACTATGAGGGAATACATTGGATGTCAAGACACGTGGCAAAAACGTACAAAACAAGAGATTGGAGACATCAAGATTTTGGACGAATTTTTTAAGAATTTTCAAATTTTCAGATAGGGGGTTCCAGATAAGGTCAAAAACTACATACTCAGATCTTCACCAAACTTTGCAGGGATACATTGGATGTCAAGACACGTGGAAAAAACGTACAAAACAAGAGATTGGAGACATCAAGATTTTGGACGAATTTTTGAGGAATTTTCAAATTTTCAGAAATGAGGTTCCAGATAAGGTCAAAAACTACATACTCAGATCTTCACCAAACTTTGCAGGGATACATTGGATGTCAAGACACGTGGAAAAAACGTACAAAACAAGAGATTGGAGACATCAAGATTTTGGACGAATTTTTTAAGAATTTTCAAATTTTCAGATAGGAGGTTCCAGATAAGGTCAAAA
The DNA here is from genome assembly GCF_977018435.1 of Lepisma saccharinum. Lineage (NCBI taxonomy): Eukaryota > Metazoa > Arthropoda > Insecta > Zygentoma > Lepismatidae > Lepisma > Lepisma saccharinum. The sequence goes on along the minus strand of NW_028143114.1, from coordinate 223,204 downwards.
ACTACATACTCAGATCTTCACCAAACTCTGCAGGGATACATTGCATGTCAAGACACGTGGGAAAAACGTACAAAACAAGAGATTGGAGACATCAAGATTTTGGACGAATTTTTTAAGAATTTTCAAATTTTCAGATAGGAGGTTCCAGATAAGGTCAAAAACTACATACTCAGATCTTCACCAAACTTTGCAGGGATACATTGGATGTCAAGTCACGTGGAAAAAACGTACAAAACAAGAGATTGGGGTCATCAAGATTTTGGACGGATTTTTTAGGAATTTTGAAATTTTCAGATGGGAGGTTCCAGATAAGTTCAAAAACTACATACTCAGATCTTCACCAAAGTTTACAGGGATACATTGGATGTCATGACACGTGGAAAAACGTACAAAACAAGAGATTGGGGACGTCAAGATTTTGGACGAATTTTTTAAGAATTTTCAAATTTCCAGAAAGGATGTTCCAGATAAGGTCAAAAACGACATACTCAGATCTTCACCAAACTTTGCAGGGATACATTGGATGTCAAGACACGTGGAAAAAACGTACAAAACAAGAGATTGGGGACATCAAGATTTTGGACGAATTTTTTAAGAATTTTCAAATTTTCAGATAGGAGGTTCCAGATAAGGTCAAAAACTACATACTCAGATCTTCACCAAACTTTGCAGGGATACATTGGATGTCAAGACACGTGGGAAAAACATACAAAACATAGGATTGGGGACATCAAGATTTTGGTCAAATTTTTTAAGAATTTTCAAATTTTCAGATGGGAGGTTCCAGATAAGGTCAAAAACTACATACTCAGATCTTCACCAAACTTTGCAGGGATACATTGGATGTCAAGACACGTGGAAAAAACGTACAAAACAAGAGATTGGAGACATCAAGATTTTGGACGAATTTTTGAAGAATTTTCAAATTTTCAGAAATGAGGTTCCAGATAAGGTCAAAAACTACATACTCAGATCTTCACCAAACTTTGCATGGATACATTGGATGTCAAGACACGTGGAAAAAACATACAAAACATAGGATTGGGGATATCAAGATTTAGGTCAAATTTTTTAAGAATTTTCAAATTTTCAGATAGGAGGTTCCATATAAGGTCAAAAACTACATACTCAGATCTTCACCAAACATTGCAGGGATACATTGGATGTCAAGACACGTGGAAAAAACGTACAAAACAAGAGACTGGAGACATCAAGATTTTGGACGAATTTTTGAAGAATTTTCAAATTTTCAGATGGGAGGGTCCAGATAAGGTCAAAAACTACATACTCAGATCTTCACCAAACGTTGCAGGGATACTTTGCATGTCAAGACACGTGGAAAAAACGTACAAAACAAGAGATTGGACACATCAAGATTTTCGACGAATTTTTTAAGAATTTTCAAATTTTCAGATGGGAGGTTCCAGATAAGGTCAAAAACTACATACTCAGATCTTCACCAAACTTTGCATGGATACATTGGATGTCAAGACACGTGGAAAAAACGTACAAAACAAGAGATTGGAGACATCAAGATTTTAAACGAATTTTTTAAGAATTTTCAAATTTTCAGAAAGGAGGTTCCATATAAGGTCAAAAACTACATACTCAGATCTTCACCAAACTTTGCAGGAATACATTGGATGTCAAGACACGTGGAAAAAACGTACAAAACATAGGATTGGGGACATCAAGATTTTGATCAAATTTTTTAAGAATTTTCAAATTTTCAGATAGGAGGTTCCATATGAGGTCAAAAACTACATACTCAGATCTTCACCAAACATTGCAGGGAACATTGGATGTCAAGACACGTGGAAAAAACGTACAAAACAAGAGATTGGAGACATCAAGATTTTCGACGAATTCTTTAAGAATTTTCAAATTTTCAGATGGGAGGTTCCAGATGAGGTCAAAAACGATATACTCAGATCTTCACCAAACTTTGCATGGATACATTGGATGTCAAGACACGTGGAAAAAACATACAAAACATAGAATTGGGGACATCAAGATTTTGGTCGAATTTTTTAAGAATTTTGAAATTTTCAGATAGGAGGTTCCATATAAGGTCAAAAACTACATACTCAGATCTTCACCAAACTATGCGGGGATACATTGGATGTCAAGACACGTGGAAAAAACGTACAAAACAAGAGATTGGAGACATCAAGATTTTGGACGAATTTTTTAAGAATTTTCAAATTTTCAGATAGGAGGTTCCAGATAAGGTCAAAAACTACATACTCAGATCTTCACCAAACTTTGCAGGGATACATTGGATGTCAAGACACGTGGGAAAAACGTACAAATCAAGAGATTGGAGACATCAAGATTTTGTACGAATTTTTTAAGAATTTTCAAATTTTCAGATAGGAGGTTCCAGATAAGATCAAAAACTACATACTCAGATCTTCACCAAACTTTGCAGGGATACATTGGATGTCAAGACACGTGGAAAAAACGTACAAAACAAGAGATTGGGGTCATCAAGATTTTGGACGGATTTTTTAGGAATTTTCAAATTTTCAGATGGGAGGTTCCAGATAAGGTCGAAAACTACATACTCAGATCTTCACCAAACTTTACAGGGATACATTGGATGTCAAGACACGTGGAAAAAACGTACAAAACAAGAGATTGGAGACGTCAAGATTTTGGACGAATTTTTTAAGAATTTTCAAATTTCCAGAAAGGATGTTCCAGATAAGGTCAAAAACGACATACTCAGATCTTCACCAAACTTTGCAGGGATACATTGGATGTCAAGACACGTGGAAAAAACGTACAAAACAAGAGATTGGGGACATCAAGATTTTGGACGAATTTTTTAAGAATTTTCAAATTTTCAGATAGGAGGTTCCAGATAAGGTCAAAAACTACATACTCAGATCTTCACCAAACTTTGCAGGGATACATTGGATGTCAAGACACGTGGGAAAAACATACAAAACATAGGATTGGGGACATCAAGATTTTGGTCAAATTTTTTAAGAATTTTCAAATTTTCAGATAGGAGGTTCCATATGAGGTCAAAAACTACATACTCAGATCTTCACCAAACATTGCAGTTAACATTGGATGTCAAGACACGTGAAAAAAACTTACAAAACAAGAGATTGGAGACATCAAGATTTTGGACGAATTTTTTAAGAATTTTCAAATTTTCAGATGGGAGGTTCCAGATAAAGTCAAAAACGACATACTCAGATCTTCACCAAACTTTGCATGGATACATTGGATGTCAAGACACGTGGAAAAAACATACAAAACATAGAATTTGGGACATCAAGATTTTGGTCGAATTTTTTAAGAATTTTCAAATTTTCAGATAGGAGGTTCCATATAAGGTCAAAAACTACATACTCAGATCTTCACCAAACTATGCAGGGATACATTGGATGTCAAGACACGTGGAAAAAACGTACAAAACAAGAGATTGGAGACATCAAGATTTTGGACGAATTTTTTAAGAATTTTCAAATTTTCAGATAGGAGGTTCCAGATAATGTCAAAAACTACATACTCAGATCTTCACCAAACTTTGCAGGGATACATTGGATGTCAAGACACGTGGAAAAAACGTACAAAACAAGAGATTGGAGACATCAAGATTTTGGACGAATTTTTGAGGAATTTTCAAATTTTCAGAAATGAGGTTCCAGATAAAGTCAAAAACTACATACTCAGATTTTCACCAAACTTTGCATGGATACATTGGATGTCAAGACACGTGGAAAAAACATACAAAACATAGGATTGGGGATATCAAGATTTTGGTCAAATTTTTTAAGAATTTTCAAATTTTCAGATAGGAGGTTCCATATAAGGTCAAAAACTACATACTCAGATCTTCACCAAACATTGAAGGGATACATTGGATGTCAAGACACGTGGAAAAAACGTACAAAACAAGAGATTGGAGACATCAACATTTTGGACGAATTTTTGAAGAATTTTCAAATTTTCAGATAGGAGGTTCCAGATAAGGTCAAAAACTACATACTCAGATCTTCACCAAACGTTGCAGGGATACTTTGCATGTCAAGACACGTGGAAAAAACGTACAAAACAAGAGATTGGAGACATCAAGATTTTCGACGAATTTTTTAAGAATTTTCAAATTTTCAGATGGGAGGTTCCAGATAAGGTCAAAAACGACATACTCAGATCTTCACCAAACTTTGCATGGATACATTGGATGTCAAGACACGTGGAAAAAACGTACAAAACAAGAGATTGGAGACATCAAGATTTTGGACGAATTTTTTAAGAATTTTCAAATTTTCAGAAAGGAGGTTCCATATAAGGTCAAAAACTACATACTCAGATCTTCACCAAACTATGCGGGGATACATTGAAAGTCAAGACACGTGGAAAAAACGTACAAAACAAGAGATTGGAGACATCAAGATTTTGGACGAATTTTTTAAGAATTTTCAAATTTTCAGATAGGAGATTCCAGATAAGGTCAAAAACTACATACTCAGATCTTCACCAAACTTTGCAGGGATACATTGGATGTCAAGACACGTGGAAAAAACGTACAAAACAAGAGATTGGAGACATCAAGATTTTGGACGAATTTTTTAAGAATTTTCAAATTTTCAGATAGGAGGTTCCAGATAAGGTCAAAAACTACATACTCAGATCTTCACCAAACTTTGCAGGGATACATTGGATGTCAAGACACGTGGGAAAAACGTACAAAACAAGAGATTGGAGACATCAAGATTTTGGACGAATTTTTTAAGAATTTTCAAATTTTCAGATAGGAGGTTCCATATAAGGTCAAAAACTACATACTCAGATCTTCACCAAACTTTGCAGGGATACATTGGATGTCAAGACACGTGGAAAAAACGTACAAAACAAGAGATTGGGGTCATCAAGATTTTGGACGGATTTTTTAGGAATTTTCAAATTTTCAGATGGGAGGTTCCAGATAAGGTCGAAAACTACATACTCAGATCTTCACCAAACTTTACAGGGATACATTGGATGTCAAGACACGTGGAAAAAACGTACAAAACAAGAGATTGGAGACGTCAAGATTTTGGACGAATTTTTTAAGAATTTTCAAATTTCCAGAAAGGATGTTCCAGATAAGGTCAAAAACGACATACTCAGATCTTCACCAAACTTTGCAGGGATACATTGGATGTCAAGACACGTGGAAAAAACGTACAAAACAAGAGATTGGGGACATCAAGATTTTGGACGAATTTTTTAAGAATTTTCAAATTTTCAGATAGGAGGTTCCAGATAAGGTCAAAAACTACATACTCAGATCTTCACCAAACATTGCAGTTAACATTGGATGTCAAGACACGTGAAAAAAACGTACAAAACAAGAGATTGGAGACATCAAGATTTTGGACGAATTTTTTAAGAATTTTCAAATTTTCAGATGGGAGGTTCCAGATAAGGTCAAAAACGACATACTCAGATCTTCACCAAACTTTGCATGGATACATTGGATGTCAAGACACGTGGAAAAAACATACAAAACATAGAATTTGGGACATCAAGATTTTGGTCGAATTTTTTAAGAATTTTCAAATTTTCAGATAGGAGGTTCCATATAAGGTCAAAAACTACATACTCAGATCTTCACCAAACTATGCAGGGATACATTGGATGTCAAGACACGTGGAAAAAACGTACAAAACAAGAGATTGGAGACATCAAGATTTTGGACGAATTTTTTAAGAATTTTCAAATTTTCAGATAGGAGGTTCCAGATAATGTCAAAAACTACATACTCAGATCTTCACCAAACTTTGCAGGGATACATTGGATGTCAAGACACGTGGAAAAAACGTACAAAACAAGAGATTTGAGACATCAAGATTTTGGACGAATTTTTGAGGAATTTTCAAATTTTCAGAAATGAGGTTCCAGATAAGGTCAAAAACTACATACTCAGATCTTCACCAAACTTTGCATGGATACATTGGATGTCAAGACACGTGGAAAAAACATACAAAACATAGGATTGGGGATATCAAGATTTTGGTCAAATTTTTTAAGAATTTTCAAATTTTCAGATAGGAGGTTCCATATAAGGTCAAAAACTACATACTCAGATCTTCACCAAACTTTGCAGGGATACTTTGCATGTCAAGACACGTGGAAAAAACGTACAAAACAAGAGATTGGAGACATCAAGATTTTCGACGAATTTTTTAAGAATTTTCAAATTTTCAGATGGGAGGTTCCAGATAAGGTCAAAAACGACATACTCAGATCTTCACCAAACTTTGTATGGATACATTGGATGTCAAGACACGTGGAAAAAACGTACAAAACAAGAGATTGGAGACATCAAGATTTTGGACGAATTTTTGAAGAATTTTCAAATTTTCAGATAGGAGGTTCCAGATAAGGTCAAAAACTACATACTCAGATCTTCACCAAACGTTGCAGGGATACTTTGCATGTCAAGACACGTGGAAAAACGTACAAAACAAGAGATTGGAGACATCAAGATTTTCGACGAATTTTTTAAGAATTTTCAAATTTTCAGATGGGAGGTTCCAGATAAGGTCAAAAACGACATACTCAGATCTTCACCAAACTTTGTATGGATACATTGGATGTCAAGACACGTGGAAAAAACGTACAAAACAAGAGATTGGAGACATCAAGATTTTGGACGAATTTTTTAAGAATTTTCAAATTTTCAGAAAGGAGGTTCCATATAAGGTCAAAAACTACATACTCAGATCTTCACCAAACTTTGCAGGAATACATTGGATGTCAAGACACGTGGAAAAAACGTACAAAACAAGAGATTGGGGTCATCAAGATTTTGGACGAATTTTTTAAGAATTTTCAAATTTTCAGATAGGAGGTTCCAGATAAGGTCAAAAACTACATACACAGATCTTCACCAAACTTTGCAGGGATACATTGGATGTCAAGACACGTGGAAAAAACATACAAAACATAGAATTGGGGACATCAAGATTTTGGTCGAATTTTTTAAGAATTTTCAAATTTTCAGATAGGAGGTTCCATATAAGGTCAAAAACTACATACTCAGATCTTCACCAAACTATGCGGGGATACATTGGATGTCAAGACACGTGGAAAAAACGTACAAAACAAGAGATTGGAGACATCATGATTTTGGACGAATTTTTTAAGAATTTTCAAATTTTCAGATAGGAGGTTCCACATAAGGTCAAAAACTACATACTCAGATCTTCACCAAACTTTGCAGGGATACATTGGATGTCAAGACACGTGGGAAAAACATACAAAACATAGGATTGGGGACATCAAGATTTTGGTCAAATTTTTTAAGAATTTTCAAATTTTCAGATAGGAGGTTCCATATGAGGTCAAAAACTACATACTCAGATCTTCACCAAACATTGCAGGGAACATTGGATGTCAAGACACGTGGAAAAAACGTACAAAACAAGAGATTGGAGACATCAAGATTTTCGACGAATTCTTTAAGAATTTTCAAATTTTCAGATGGGAGGTTGCAGATGAGGTCAAAAACGATATACTCAGATATTCACCAAACTTTGCATGGATACATTGGATGTCAAGACACGTGGAAAAAACATACAAAACATAGAATTTGGGACATCAAGATTTTGGTCGAATTTTTTAAGAATTTTCAGATTTTCAGATAGGAGGTTCCATATAAGGTCAAAAACTACATACTCAGATCTTCACCAAACTATGCGGGGATACATTGGATGTCAAGACACGTGGAAAAAACGTACAAAACAAGAGATTGGAGACATCAAGATTTTGGACGAATTTTTGAAGAATTTTCAAATTTTCAGATAGGAGGTTCCAGATAAGGTCAAAAACTACATACTCAGATCTTCACCAAACTTTGCAGGGATACATTGGATGTCAACACATGTGGAAAAAACGTACAAAACAAGAGATTGGAGACATCAAGATTTTGGACGAATTTTTGAGGAATTTTCAAATTTTCAGAAATGAGGTTCCAGATAAGGTCAAAAACTACATACTCAGATCTTCACCAAACTTTGCAGGGATACATTGGATGTCAAGACACGTGGAAAAAACGTACAAAACAAGAGATTGGAGACATCAAGATTTTGGACGAATTTTTTAAGAATTTTCAAATTTTCAGATAGGAGGTTCCAGATAAGGTCAAAAACTACATACTCAGATCTTCACCAAACTTTGCAGGGATACATTGGATGTCAAGACACGTGGGAAAAACGTACAAAACAAGAGATTGGAGACATCAAGATTTTGGACGAATTTTTTAAGAATTTTCAAATTTTCAGATAGGAGGTTCCAGATAAGGTCAAAAACTACATACTCAGATCTTCACCAAACTTTGCAGGGATACATTGGATGTCAAGACACGTGGAAAAAACGTACAAAACAAGAGATTGGGGTCATCAAGATTTTGGACGGATTTTTTAGGAATTTTCAAATTTTCAGATAGGAGGTTCCAGATAAGGTCAAAAACTACATACTCAGATCTTCACCAAACTTTGCAGGGATACATTGGATGTCAAGACACGTGGGAAAAACATACAAAACATAGGATTGGGGACATCAAGATTTTGGTCAAATTTTTTAAGAATTTTCAAATTTTCAGATAGGAGGTTCCATATGAGGTCAAAAACTACATACTCAGATCTTCACCAAACATTGCAGTTAACATTGGATGTCAAGACACGTGAAAAAAACGTACAAAACAAGAGATTGGAGACATCAAGATTTTGGACGAATTTTTTAAGAATTTTCAAATTTTCAGATGGGAGGTTCCAGATAAGGTCAAAAACGACATACTCAGATCTTCACCAAACTTTGCATGGATACATTGGATGTCAAGACACGTGGAAAAAACATACAAAACATAGAATTTGGGACATCAAGATTTTGGTCGAATTTTTTAAGAATTTTCAAATTTTCAGATAGGAGGTTCCATATAAGGTCAAAAACTACATACTCAGATCTTCACCAAACTTTGCAGGGATACATTGGATGTCAAGACACGTGGGAAAAACGTACAAAACAAGAGATTGGAGACATCAAGATTTTGGACGAATTTTTTAAGAATTTTCAAATTTTCAGATAGGAGGTTCCAGATAAGGTCAAAAACTACATACTCAGATCTTCACCAAACTTTGCAGGGATACATTGGATGTCAAGACACGTGGAAAAAACGTACAAAACAAGAGATTGGGGTCATCAAGATTTTGGACGGATTTTTTAGGAATTTTCAAATTTTCAGATGGGAGGTTCCAGATAAGGTCGAAAACTACATACTCAGATCTTCACCAAACTTTACAGGGATACATTGGATGTCAAGACACGTGGAAAAAACGTACAAAACAAGAGATTGGAGACGTCAAGATTTTGGACGAATTTTTTAAGAATTTTCAAATTTCCAGAAAGGATGTTCCAGATAAGGTCAAAAACGACATACTCAGATCTTCACCAAACTTTGCAGGGATACATTGGATGTCAAGACACGTGGAAAAAACGTACAAAACAAGAGATTGGGGACATCAAGATTTTGGACGAATTTTTTAAGAATTTTCAAATTTTCAGATAGGAGGTTCCAGATAAGGTCAAAAACTACATACTCAGATCTTCACCAAACTTTGCAGGGATACATTGGATGTCAAGACACGTGGGAAAAACATACAAAACATAGGATTGGGGACATCAAGATTTTGGTCAAATTTTTTAAGAATTTTCAAATTTTCAGATAGGAGGTTCCATATGAGGTCAAAAACTACATACTCAGATCTTCACCAAACATTGCAGTTAACATTGGATGTCAAGACACGTGAAAAAAACGTACAAAACAAGAGATTGGAGACATCAAGATTTTGGACGAATTTTTTAAGAATTTTCAAATTTTCAGATGGGAGGTTCCAGATAAGGTCAAAAACGACATACTCAGATCTTCACGAAACTTTGCATGGATACATTGGATGTCAAGACACGTGGAAAAAACATACAAAACATAGAATTTGGGACATCAAGATTTTGGACGAATTTTTTAAGAATTTTCAAATTTTCAGATAGGAGATTCCAGATAAGGTCAAAAACTACATACTCAGATCTTCACCAAACTTTGCAGGGATACATTGGATGTCAAGACACGTGGAAAAAACGTACAAAACAAGAGATTGGAGACATCAAGATTTTGGACGAATTTTTTAAGAATTTTCAAATTTTCAGATAGGAGGTTCCAGATAAGGTCAAAAACTACATACTCAGATCTTCACCAAACTTTGCAGGGATACATTGGATGTCAAGACACGTGGGAAAAACGTACAAAACAAGAGATTGGAGACATCAAGATTTTGGACGAATTTTTTAAGAATTTTCAAATTTTCAGATAGGAGGTTCCATATAAGGTCAAAAACTACATACTCAGATCTTCACCAAACTTTGCAGTTAACATTGGATGTCAAGACACGTGAAAAAAACGTACAAAACAAGAGATTGGAGACATCAAGATTTTGGACGGATTTTTTAGGAATTTTCAAATTTTCAGATGGGAGGTTCCAGATAAGGTCGAAAACTACATACTCAGATCTTCACCAAACTTTACAGGGATACATTGGATGTCAAGACACGTGGAAAAAACGTACAAAACAAGAGATTGGAGACGTCAAGATTTTGGACGAATTTTTTAAGAATTTTCAAATTTCCAGAAAGGATGTTCCAGATAAGGTCAAAAACGACATACTCAGATCTTCACCAAACTTTGCAGGGATACATTGGATGTCAAGACACGTGGAAAAAACGTACAAAACAAGAGATTGGGGACATCAAGATTTTGGACGAATTTTTTAAGAATTTTCAAATTTTCAGATAGGAGGTTCCAGATAAGGTCAAAAACTACATACTCAGATCTTCACCAAACATTGCAGTTAACATTGGATGTCAAGACACGTGAAAAAAACGTACAAAACAAGAGATTGGAGACATCAAGATTTTGGACGAATTTTTTAAGAATTTTCAAATTTTCAGATGGGAGGTTCCAGATAAGGTCAAAAACGACATACTCAGATCTTCACCAAACTTTGCATGGATACATTGGATGTCAAGACACGTGGAAAAAACATACAAAACATAGAATTTGGGACATCAAGATTTTGGTCGAATTTTTTAAGAATTTTCAAATTTTCAGATAGGAGGTTCCATATAAGGTCAAAAACTACATACTCAGATCTTCACCAAACTATGCAGGGATACATTGGATGTCAAGACACGTGGAAAAAACGTACAAAACAAGAGATTGGAGACATCAAGATTTTGGACGAATTTTTTAAGAATTTTCAAATTTTCAGATAGGAGGTTCCAGATAATGTCAAAAACTACATACTCAGATCTTCACCAAACTTTGCAGGGATACATTGGATGTCAAGACACGTGGAAAAAACGTACAAAACAAGAGATTTGAGACATCAAGATTTTGGACGAATTTTTGAGGAATTTTCAAATTTTCAGAAATGAGGTTCCAGATAAGGTCAAAAACTACATACTCAGATCTTCACCAAACTTTGCATGGATACATTGGATGTCAAGACACGTGGAAAAAACATACAAAACATAGGATTGGGGATATCAAGATTTTGGTCAAATTTTTTAAGAATTTTCAAATTTTCAGATAGGAGGTTCCATATAAGGTCAAAAACTACATACTCAGATCTTCACCAAACTTTGCAGGGATACTTTGCATGTCAAGACACGTGGAAAAAACGTACAAAACAAGAGATTGGAGACATCAAGATTTTCGACGAATTTTTTAAGAATTTTCAAATTTTCAGATGGGAGGTTCCAGATAAGGTCAAAAACGACATACTCAGATCTTCACCAAACTTTGTATGGATACATTGGATGTCAAGACACGTGGAAAAAACGTACAAAACAAGAGATTGGAGACATCAAGATTTTGGACGAATTTTTGAAGAATTTTCAAATTTTCAGATAGGAGGTTCCAGATAAGGTCAAAAACTACATACTCAGATCTTCACCAAACGTTGCAGGGATACTTTGCATGTCAAGACACGTGGAAAAACGTACAAAACAAGAGATTGGAGACATCAAGATTTTCGACGAATTTTTTAAGAATTTTCAAATTTTCAGATGGGAGGTTCCAGATAAGGTCAAAAACGACATACTCAGATCTTCACCAAACTTTGTATGGATACATTGGATGTCAAGACACGTGGAAAAAACGTACAAAACAAGAGATTGGAGACATCAAGATTTTGGACGAATTTTTTAAGAATTTTCAAATTTTCAGAAAGGAGGTTCCATATAAGGTCAAAAACTACATACTCAGATCTTCACCAAACTTTGCAGGAATACATTGGATGTCAAGACACGTGGAAAAAACGTACAAAACAAGAGATTGGGGTCATCAAGATTTTGGACGAATTTTTTAAGAATTTTCAAATTTTCAGATAGGAGGTTCCAGATAAGGTCAAAAACTACATACACAGATCTTCACCAAACTTTGCAGGGATACATTGGATGTCAAGACACGTGGAAAAAACATACAAAACATAGAATTGGGGACATCAAGATTTTGGTCGAATTTTTTAAGAATTTTCAAATTTTCAGATAGGAGGTTCCATATAAGGTCAAAAACTACATACTCAGATCTTCACCAAACTATGCGGGGATACATTGGATGTCAAGACACGTGGAAAAAACGTACAAAACAAGAGATTGGAGACATCATGATTTTGGACGAATTTTTTAAGAATTTTCAAATTTTCAGATAGGAGGTTCCACATAAGGTCAAAAACTACATACTCAGATCTTCACCAAACTTTGCAGGGATACATTGGATGTCAAGACACGTGGGAAAAACATACAAAACATAGGATTGGGGACATCAAGATTTTGGTCAAATTTTTTAAGAATTTTCAAATTTTCAGATAGGAGGTTCCATATGAGGTCAAAAACTACATACTCAGATCTTCACCAAACATTGCAGGGAACATTGGATGTCAAGACACGTGGAAAAAACGTACAAAACAAGAGATTGGAGACATCAAGATTTTCGACGAATTCTTTAAGAATTTTCAAATTTTCAGATGGGAGGTTGCAGATGAGGTCAAAAACGATATACTCAGATATTCACCAAACTTTGCATGGATACATTGGATGTCAAGACACGTGGAAAAAACATACAAAACATAGAATTTGGGACATCAAGATTTTGGTCGAATTTTTTAAGAATTTTCAGATTTTCAGATAGGAGGTTCCATATAAGGTCAAAAACTACATACTCAGATCTTCACCAAACTATGCGGGGATACATTGGATGTCAAGACACGTGGAAAAAACGTACAAAACAAGAGATTGGAGACATCAAGATTTTGGACGAATTTTTGAAGAATTTTCAAATTTTCAGATAGGAGGTTCCAGATAAGGTCAAAAACTACATACTCAGATCTTCACCAAACTTTGCAGGGATACATTGGATGTCAACACATGTGGAAAAAACGTACAAAACAAGAGATTGGAGACATCAAGATTTTGGACGAATTTTTGAGGAATTTTCAAATTTTCAGAAATGAGGTTCCAGATAAGGTCAAAAACTACATACTCAGATCTTCACCAAACTTTGCAGGGATACATTGGATGTCAAGACACGTGGAAAAAACGTACAAAACAAGAGATTGGAGACATCAAGATTTTGGACGAATTTTTTAAGAATTTTCAAATTTTCAGATAGGAGGTTCCAGATAAGGTCAAAAACTACATACTCAGATCTTCACCAAACTTTGCAGGGATACATTGGATGTCAAGACACGTGGGAAAAACGTACAAAACAAGAGATTGGAGACATCAAGATTTTGGACGAATTTTTTAAGAATTTTCAAATTTTCAGATAGGAGGTTCCAGATAAGGTCAAAAACTACATACTCAGATCTTCACCAAACTTTGCAGGGATACATTGGATGTCAAGACACGTGGAAAAAACGTACAAAACAAGAGATTGGGGTCATCAAGATTTTGGACGGATTTTTTAGGAATTTTCAAATTTTCAGATAGGAGGTTCCAGATAAGGTCAAAAACTACATACTCAGATCTTCACCAAACTTTGCAGGGATACATTGGATGTCAAGACACGTGGGAAAAACATACAAAACATAGGATTGGGGACATCAAGATTTTGGTCAAATTTTTTAAGAATTTTCAAATTTTCAGATAGGAGGTTCCATATGAGGTCAAAAACTACATACTCAGATCTTCACCAAACATTGCAGTTAACATTGGATGTCAAGACACGTGAAAAAAACGTACAAAACAAGAGATTGGAGACATCAAGATTTTGGACGAATTTTTTAAGAATTTTCAAATTTTCAGATGGGAGGTTCCAGATAAGGTCAAAAACGACATACTCAGATCTTCACCAAACTTTGCATGGATACATTGGATGTCAAGACACGTGGAAAAAACATACAAAACATAGAATTTGGGACATCAAGATTTTGGTCGAATTTTTTAAGAATTTTCAAATTTTCAGATAGGAGGTTCCATATAAGGTCAAAAACTACATACTCAGATCTTCACCAAACTTTGCAGGGATACATTGGATGTCAAGACACGTGGGAAAAACGTACAAAACAAGAGATTGGAGACATCAAGATTTTGGACGAATTTTTTAAGAATTTTCAAATTTTCAGATAGGAGGTTCCAGATAAGGTCAAAAACTACATACTCAGATCTTCACCAAACTTTGCAGGGATACATTGGATGTCAAGACACGTGGAAAAAACGTACAAAACAAGAGATTGGGGTCATCAAGATTTTGGACGGATTTTTTAGGAATTTTCAAATTTTCAGATGGGAGGTTCCAGATAAGGTCGAAAACTACATACTCAGATCTTCACCAAACTTTACAGGGATACATTGGATGTCAAGACACGTGGAAAAAACGTACAAAACAAGAGATTGGAGACGTCAAGATTTTGGACGAATTTTTTAAGAATTTTCAAATTTCCAGAAAGGATGTTCCAGATAAGGTCAAAAACGACATACTCAGATCTTCACCAAACTTTGCAGGGATACATTGGATGTCAAGACACGTGGAAAAAACGTACAAAAGAAGAGATTGGGGACATCAAGATTTTGGACGAATTTTTTAAGAATTTTCAAATTTTCAGATAGGAGGTTCCAGATAAGGTCAAAAACTACATACTCAGATCTTCACCAAACTTTGCAGGGATACATTGGATGTCAAGACACGTGGAAAAAACATACAAAACATAGAATTTGGGACATCAAGATTTTGGTCGAATTTTTTAAGAATTTTCAAATTTTCAGATAGGAGGTTCCATATAAGGTCAAAAACTACATACTCAGATCTTCACCAAACTATGCAGGGATACATTGGATGTCAAGACACGTGGAAAAAACGTACAAAACAAGAGATTGGAGACATCAAGATTTTGGACGAATTTTTTAAGAATTTTCAAATTTTCAGATAGGAGGTTCCAGATAATGTCAAAAACTACATACTCAGATCTTCACCAAACTTTGCAGGGATACATTGGATGTCAAGACACGTGGAAAAAACGTACAAAACAAGAGATTTGAGACATCAAGATTTTGGACGAATTTTTGAGGAATTTTCAAATTTTCAGAAATGAGGTTCCAGATAAGGTCAAAAACTACATACTCAGATCTTCACCAAACTTTGCATGGATACATTGGATGTCAAGACACGTGGAAAAAACATACAAAACATAGGATTGGGGATATCAAGATTTTGGTCAAATTTTTTAAGAATTTTCAAATTTTCAGATAGGAGGTTCCATATAAGGTCAAAAACTACATACTCAGATCTTCACCAAACGTTGCAGGGATACTTTGCATGTCAAGACACGTGGAAAAAACGTACAAAACAAGAGATTGGAGACATCAAGATTTTCGACGAATTTTTTAAGAATTTTCAAATTTTCAGAAAGGAGGTTCCATATAAGGTCAAAAACTACATACTCAGATCTTCACCAAACTTTGCAGGAATACATTGGATGTCAAGACACGTGGAAAAAACGTACAAAACAAGAGATTGGGGTCATCAAGATTTTGGACGAATTTTTTAAGAATTTTCAAATTTTCAGATAGGAGGTTCCAGATAAGGTCAAAAACTACATACACAGATCTTCACCAAACTTTGCAGGGATACATTGGATGTCAAGACACGTGGGAAAAACATACAAAACATAGGATTGGGGACATCAAGATTTTGGTCAAATTTTTTAAGAATTTTCAAATTTTCAGATAGGAGGTTCCATATGAGGTCAAAAATTACATACTCAGATCTTCACCAAACATTGCAGGGAACATTGGATGTCAAGACACGTGGAAAAATCGTACAAAACAAGAGATTGGAGACATCAAGATTTTCGACGAATTCTTTAAGAATTTTCAAATTTTCAGATGGGAGGTTCCAGATGAGGTCAAAAACGATATACTCAGATCTTCACCAAACTTTGCATGGATACATTGGATGTCAAGACACGTGGAAAAAACATACAAAACATAGAATTGGGGACATCAAGATTTTGGTCGAATTTTTTAAGAATTTTCAAATTTTCAGATAGGAGGTTCCATATAAGGTCAAAAACTACATACTCAGATCTTCACCAAACTATGCGGGGATACATTGGATGTCAAGACACGTGGAAAAAACGTACAAAACAAGAGATTGGAGACATCATGATTTTGGACGAATTTTTTAAGAATTTTCAAATTTTCAGATAGGAGGTTCCACATAAGGTCAAAAACTACATACTCAGATCTTCACCAAACTTTGCAGGGATACATTGGATGTCAAGACACGTGGGAAAAACATACAAAACATAGGATTGGGGACATCAAGATTTTGGTCAAATTTTTTAAGAATTTTCAAATTTTCAGATAGGAGGTTCCATATGAGGTCAAAAACTACATACTCAGATCTTCACCAAACATTGCAGGGAACATTGGATGTCAAGACACGTGGAAAAAACGTACAAAACAAGAGATTGGAGACATCAAGATTTTCGACGAATTCTTTAAGAATTTTCAAATTTTCAGATGGGAGGTTCCAGATGAGGTCAAAAACGATATACTCAGATCTTCACCAAACTTTGCATGGATACATTGGATGTCAAGACACGTGGAAAAAACATACAAAACATAGAATTTGGGACATCAAGATTTTGGTCGAATTTTTTAAGAATTTTCAAATTTTGAGATAGGAGGATCCATATAAGGTCAAAAACTACATACTCAGATCTTCACCAAACTATGCGGGGATACATTGGATGTCAAGACACGTGGAAAAAACGTACAAAACAAGAGATTGGAGACATCAAGATTTTGGACGAATTTTTGAAGAATTTTCAAATTTTCAGATAGGAGGTTCCAGATAAGGTCAAAAACTACATACTCAGATCTTCACCAAACTTTGCAGGGATACATTGGATGTCAACACATGTGGAAAAAACGTACAAAACAAGAGATTGGAGACATCAAGATTTTGGACGAATTTTTGAGGAATTTTCAAATTTTCAGAAATGAGGTTCCCGATAAGGTCAAAAACTTCATACTCAGATCTTCACCAAACTTTGCAGGGATACATTGGATGTCAAGACACGTGGAAAAAACGTACAAAACAAGAGATTGGGGTCATCAAGATTTTGGACGAATTTTTTAAGAATTTTCAAATTTTCAGATAGGAGGTTCCAGATAAGGTCAAAAACTACATACACAGATCTTCACCAAACTTTGCAGGGATACATTGGATGTCAAGACACGTGGGAAAAACATACAAAACATAGGATTGGGGACATCAAGATTTTGGTCAAATTTTTTAAGAATTTTCAAATTTTCAGATAGGAGGTTCCATATGAGGTCAAAAATTACATACTCAGATCTTCACCAAACATTGCAGGGAACATTGGATGTCAAGACACGTGGAAAAATCGTACAAAACAAGAGATTGGAGACATCAAGATTTTCGACGAATTCTTTAAGAATTTTCAAATTTTCAGATGGGAGGTTCCAGATGAGGTCAAAAACGATATACTCAGATCTTCACCAAACTTTGCATGGATACATTGGATGTCAAGACACGTGGAAAAAACATACAAAACATAGAATTGGGGACATCAAGATTTTGGTCGAATTTTTTAAGAATTTTCAAATTTTCAGATAGGAGGTTCCATATGAGGTCAAAAACTACATACTCAGATCTTCACCAAACTATGCGGGGATACATTGGATGTCAAGACACGTGGAAAAAACGTACAAAACAAGAGATTGGAGACATCATGATTTTGGACGAATTTTTTAAGAATTTTCAAATTTTCAGATAGGAGGTTCCACATAAGGTCAAAAACTACATACTCAGATCTTCACCAAACTTTGCAGGGATACATTGGATGTCAAGACACGTGGGAAAAACATACAAAACATAGGATTGGGGACATCAAGATTTTGGTCAAATTTTTTAAGAATTTTCAAATTTTCAGATAGGAGGTTCCATATGAGGTCAAAAACTACATACTCAGATCTTCACCAAACATTGCAGGGAACATTGGATGTCAAGACACGTGGAAAAAACGTACAAAACAAGAGATTGGAGACATCAAGATTTTCGACGAATTCTTTAAGAATTTTCAAATTTTCAGATGGGAGGTTCCAGATGAGGTCAAAAACGATATACTCAGATCTTCACCAAACTTTGCATGGATACATTGGATGTCAAGACACGTGGAAAAAACATACAAAACATAGAATTTGGGACATCAAGATTTTGGTCGAATTTTTTAAGAATTTTCAAATTTTCAGATAGGAGGTTCCATATAAGGTCAAAAACTACATACTCAGATCTTCACCAAACTATGCGGGGATACATTGGATGTCAAGACACGTGGAAAAAACGTACAAAACAAGAGATTGGAGACATCAAGATTTTGGACGAATTTTTGAACAATTTTCAAATTTTCAGATAGGAGGTTCCAGATAAGGTCAAAAACTACATACTCAGATCTTCACCAAACTTTGCAGGGATACATTGGATGTCAACACATGTGGAAAAAACGTACAAAACAAGAGATTGGAGACATCAAGATTTTGGACGAATTTTTGAGGAATTTTCAAATTTTCAGAAATGAGGTTCCCGATAAGGTCAAAAACTTCATACTCAGATCTTCACCAAACTTTGCAGGGATACATTGGATGTCAAGACACGTGGAAAAAACGTACAAAACAAGAGATTGGAGACATCAAGATTTTGGACGAATTTTTTAAGAATTTTCAGATTTTCAGATAGGAGGTTCCATATAAGGTCAAAAACTACATACTCAGATCTTCACCAAACTATGCGGGGATACATTGGATGTCAAGACACGTGGAAAAAACGTACAAAACAAGAGATTGGAGACATCAAGATTTTGGACGAATTTTTGAAGAATTTTCAAATTTTCAGATAGGAAGTTCCAGATAAGGTCAAAAACTACATACTCAGATCTTCACCAAACTTTGCAGGGATACATTGGATGTCAACACATGTGGAAAAAACGTACAAAACAAGAGATTGGAGACATCAAGATTTTGGACGAATTTTTGAGGAATTTTCAAATTTTCAGAAATGAGGTTCCAGATAAGGTCAAAAACTACATACTCAGATCTTCACCAAACTTTGCAGGGATACATTGGATGTCAAGACACGTGGAAAAAACGTACAAAACAAGAGATTGGAGACATCAAGATTTTGGACGAATTTTTTAAGAATTTTCAAATTTTCAGATAGGAGGTTCCAGATAAGGTCAAAAACTACATACTCAGATCTTCACCAAACTTTGCAGGGATACATTGGATGTCAAGACACGTGGGAAAAACGTACAAAACAAGAGATTGGAGACATCAAGATTTTGGACGAATTTTTTAAGAATTTTCAAATTTTCAGATAGGAGGTTCCAGATAAGGTCAAAAACTACATACTCAGATCTTCACCAAACTTTGCAGGGATACATTGGATGTCAAGACACGTGGAAAAAACGTACAAAACAAGAGATTGGGGTCATCAAGATTTTGGACGGATTTTTTAGGAATTTTCAAATTTTCAGATAGGAGGTTCCAGATAAGGTCAAAAACTACATACTCAGATCTTCACCAAACTTTGCAGGGATACATTGGATGTCAAGACACGTGGGAAAAACATACAAAACATAGGATTGGGGACATCAAGATTTTGGTCAAATTTTTTAAGAATTTTCAAATTTTCAGATAGGAGGTTCCATATGAGGTCAAAAACTACATACTCAGATCTTCACCAAACATTGCAGTTAACATTGGATGTCAAGACACGTGAAAAAAACGTACAAAACAAGAGATTGGAGACATCAAGATTTTGGACGAATTTTTTAAGAATTTTCAAATTTTCAGATGGGAGGTTCCAGATAAGGTCAAAAACGACATACTCAGATCTTCACCAAACTTTGCATGGATACATTGGATGTCAAGACACGTGGAAAAAACATACAAAACATAGAATTTGGGACATCAAGATTTTGGTCGAATTTTTTAAGAATTTTCAAATTTTCAGATAGGAGGTTCCATATAAGGTCAAAAACTACATACTCAGATCTTCACCAAACTTTGCAGGGATACATTGGATGTCAAGACACGTGGGAAAAACGTACAAAACAAGAGATTGGAGACATCAAGATTTTGGACGAATTTTTTAAGAATTTTCAAATTTTCAGATAGGAGGTTCCAGATAAGGTCAAAAACTACATACTCAGATCTTCACCAAACTTTGCAGGGATACATTGGATGTCAAGACACGTGGAAAAAACGTACAAAACAAGAGATTGGGGTCATCAAGATTTTGGACGGATTTTTTAGGAATTTTCAAATTTTCAGATGGGAGGTTCCAGATAAGGTCGAAAACTACATACTCAGATCTTCACCAAACTTTACAGGGATACATTGGATGTCAAGACACGTGGAAAAAACGTACAAAACAAGAGATTGGAGACGTCAAGATTTTGGACGAATTTTTTAAGAATTTTCAAATTTCCAGAAAGGATGTTCCAGATAAGGTCAAAAACGACATACTCAGATCTTCACCAAACTTTGCAGGGATATATTGGATGTCAAGACACGTGGAAAAAACGTACAAAACAAGAGATTGGGGACATCAAGATTTTGGACGAATTTTTTAAGAATTTTCAAATTTTCAGATAGGAGGTTCCAGATAAGGTCAAAAACTACATACTCAGATCTTCACCAAACTTTGCAGGGATACATTGGATGTCAAGACACGTGGGAAAAACATACAAAACATAGGATTGGGGACATCAAGATTTTGGTCAAATTTTTTAAGAATTTTCAAATTTTCAGATAGGAGGTTCCATATGAGGTCAAAAACTACATACTCAGATCTTCACCAAACATTGCAGTTAACATTGGATGTCAAGACACGTGAAAAAAACGTACAAAACAAGAGATTGGAGATATCAAGATTTTGGACGAATTTTTTAAGAATTTTCAAATTTTCAGATGGGAGGTTCCAGATAAGGTCAAAAACGACATACTCAGATCTTCACGAAACTTTGCATGGATACATTGGATGTCAAGACACGTGGAAAAAACATACAAAACATAGAATTTGTTACATCAAGATTTTGGTCGAATTTTTTAAGAATTTTCAAATTTTCAGATAGGAGGTTCCATATAAGGTCAAAAACTACATACTCAGATCTTCACCAAACTATGCAGGGATACATTGGATGTCAAGACACGTGGAAAAAACGTACAAAACAAGAGATTGGAGACATCAAGATTTTGGACGAATTTTTTAAGAATTTTCAAATTTTCAGATAGGAGGTTCCAGATAATGTCAAAAACTACATACTCAGATCTTCACCAAACTTTGCAGGGATACATTGGATGTCAAGACACGTGGAAAAAACGTACAAAACAAGAGATTTGAGACATCAAGATTTTGGACGAATTTTTGAGGAATTTTCAAATTTTCAGAAATGAGGTTCCAGATAAGGTCAAAAACTACATACTCAGATCTTCACCAAACTTTGCATGGATACATTGGATGTCAAGACACGTGGAAAAAACATACAAAACATAGGATTGGGGACATCAAGATTTTGGACGAATTTTTTAAGAATTTTCAAATTTTCAGATAGGAGGTTCCATATAAGGTCAAAAACTACATACTCAGATCTTCACCAAACGTTGCAGGGATACTTTGCATGTCAAGACACGTGGAAAAAACGTACAAAACAAGAGATTGGAGACATCAAGATTTTCGACGAATTTTTTAAGAATTTTCAAATTTTCAGATGGGAGGTTCCAGATAAGGTCAAAAACGACATACTCAGATCTTCACCAAACTTTGCAGGGATACATTGGATGTCAAGACACGTGGAAAAAACGTACAAAACAAGAGATTGGAGACATCAAGATTTTGGACGAATTTTTGAAGAATTTTCAAATTTTCAGATATTAGGTTCCAGATAAGGTCAAAAACTACATACTCAGATCTTCACCAAACGTTGCAGGGAACATTGGATGTCAAGACACGTGGAAAAAACATACAAAACATAGAATTGGGGACATCAAGATTTTGGTCGAATTCTTTAAGAATTTTCAAATTTTCAGATAGGAGGTTCCATATAAGGTCAAAAACTACATACTCAGATCTTCACCAAACTATGCGGGGATACATTGGATGTCAAGACACGTGGAAAAAACGTACAAAACATAGAATTTGGGACATCATGATTTTGGACGAATTTTTTAAGAATTTTCAAATTTTCAGATAGGAGGTTCCATATAAGGTCAAAAACTACATACTCAGATCTTCACCAAACTATGCGGGGATACATTGGATGTCAAGACACGTGGAAAAAACGTACAAAACAAGAGATTGGAGACATCAAGATTTTGGACGAATTTTTGAAGAATTTTCAAATTTTCAGATAGGAGGTTCCAGATAAGGTCAAAAACTACATACTCAGATCTTCACCAAACTTTGCAGGGATACATTGGATGTCAACACATGTGGAAAAAACGTACAAAACAAGAGATTGGAGACATCAAGATTTTGGACGAATTTTTGAGGAATTTTCAAATTTTCAGAAATGAGGTTCCCGATAAGGTCAAAAACTTCATACTCAGATCTTCACCAAACTTTGCAGGGATACATTGGATGTCAAGACACGTGGAAAAAACGTACAAAACAAGAGATTGGAGACATCAAGATTTTGGACGAATTTTTTAAGAATTTTCAAATTTTCAGATAGGAGGTTCCAGATAAGGTCAAAAACTACATACTCAGAACTTCACCAAACTTTGCAGGGATACATTGGATGTCAAGACACGTGGGAAAAACGTACAAAACAAGAGATTGGAGACATCAAGATTTTGGACGAATTTTTGAAGAATTTTCAAATTTTCAGATATTAGGTTCCAGATAAGGTCAAAAACTACATACTCAGATCTTCACCAAACTTTGCAGGGATACATTGGATGTCAAGACACGTGGAAAAAACGTACAAAACAAGAGATTGGGGTCATCAAGATTTTGGACGGATTTTTTAGGAATTTTCAAATTTTCAGATAGGAGGTTCCAGATAAGGTCAAAAACTACATACTCAGATCTTCACCAAACTTTGCAGGGATACATTGGATGTCAAGACACGTGGGAAAAACATACAAAACATAGGATTGGGGACATCAAGATTTTGGTCAAATTTTTTAAGAATTTTCAAATTTTCAGATAAGAGGTTCCATATGAGGTCAAAAACTACATACTCAGATCTTCACCAAACATTGCAGTTAACATTGGATGTCAAGACACGTGAAAAAAACGTACAAAACAAGAGATTGGAGACATCAAGATTTTGGACGAATTTTTTAAGAATTTTCAAATTTTCAGATGGGAGGTTCCAGATAAGGTCAAAAACGACATACTCAGATCTTCACCAAACTTTGCATGGATACATTGGATGTCAAGACACGTGGAAAAAACATACAAAACATAGAATTTGGGACATCAAGATTTTGGTCGAATTTTTTAAGAATTTTCAAATTTTCAGATAGGAGGTTCCATATAAGGTCAAAAACTACATACTCAGATCTTCACCAAACTATGCAGGGATACATTGGATGTCAAGACACGTGGAAAAAACGTACAAAACAAGAGATTGAAGACATCAAGATTTTGGACGAATTTTTTAAGAATTTTCAAATTTTCAGATAGGAGGTTCCAGATAAGGTCAAAAACTACATACTCAGATCTTCACCAAACTTTGCAGGGATACATTGTATGTCAAGACACGTGGAAAAAACGTACAAAACAAGAGATTGGAGACATCAAGATTTTGGACGAATTTTTGAGGAATTTTCAAATTTTCAGAAATGAGGTTCCAGATAAAGTCAAAAACTACATACTCAGATCTTCACCAAACTTTGCATGGATACATTGGATGTCAAGACACGTGGAAAAAACATACAAAACATAGGATTGGGGATATCAAGATTTTGGTCAAATTTTTTAAGAATTTTCAAATTTTCAGATAGGAGGTTCCATATAAGGTCAAAAACTACATACTCAGATCTTCACCAAACATTGCAGGGATACATTGGATGTCAAGACACGTGGAAAAAACGTACAAAACAAGAGATTGGAGACATCAAGATTTTGGACGAATTTTTGAAGAATTTTCAAATTTTCAGATAGGAGGTTCCATATGAGGTCAAAAACTACATACTCAGATCTTCAATGAAAAACTAAATATGCTGACCAAGGCAGTAATTTATTTTATTAAAAAACATAAACTAACGTAACGTAACTTTTGTACTTGATACAGAGTCTGAAGAAGACCTTGCTAGAAGGTTGAAACGTTACGTTAGTTTATGTTTTTTAATAAAATAAATTACTGCCTTGGTCAGCATATTTAGTTTTTCATAATCATGGAAACAAGGCTTAATGGAGTTATAATCAGATCTTCACCAAAAATTGCAGGGAACATTGGATGTCAAGACACGTGGAAAAAACGTACAAAACAAGAGATTGGAGACATCAAGATTTTCGACGAATTCTTTAAGAATTTTCAAATTTTCAGATGGGAGGTTCCAGATGAGGTCAAAAACGATATACTCAGATCTTCACCAAACTTTGCATGGATACATTGGATGTCAAGACACGTGGAAAAAACATACAAAACATAGAATTGGGGACATCAAGATTTTGGTCGAATTATTTAAGAATTTTCAAATTTTCAGATAGGAGGTTCCATATAAGGTCAAAAACTACATACTCAGATCTTCACCAAACTATGCGGGGATACATTGGATGTCAAGGCACGTGGAAAAAACGTACAAAACAAGAGATTGGAGACATCAAGATTTTGGACGAATTTTTTAAGAATTTTCAAATTTTCAGATGGGAGATTCCTGATAAGGTCAAAAACTACATACTCAGATCTTCACCAAACTTTGCAGGGATACATTGGATGTCAAGACACGTGGAAAAAACGTACAAAACAAGAGATTGGAGACATCAAGTTTTTGGACGAATTTTTGAGGAATTTTCAAATTTTCAGAAATGAGGTTCCAGATAAGGTCAAAAACTACATACTCAGATCTTCACCAAACTTTGCAGGGATACATTGGATGTCAAGACACGTGGGAAAAACGTACAAAACAATAGATTGGAGACGTCAAGATTTTGGACGAATTTTTTAAGAATTTTCAAATTTTGAGATAGGAGGTTCCAGATAAGGTCAAAAACGATATACTCAGATCTTCACCAAACTTTGCAGGGATACATTGGATGTCAAGACACGTGGAAAAAACGTACAAAACAAGAGATTGGGGTCATCAAGATTTTGGACGGATTCTTTAGGAATTTTCAAATTTTCAGATGGGAGGTTCCAGATAAGGTCAAAAACTACATACTCAGATCTTCACCAAACTTTGCAGGGATACATTGGATGTCAAGACACGTGGAAAAAACGTACAAAACAAGAGTTTGGAGACGTCAAGATTTTGGACGAATTTTTTAAGAATTTTCAAATTTTCAGAAAGGATGTTCCAGATAAGGTCAAAAACGACATACTCAGATCTTCACCAAACTTTCCAGGGATACATTGGATGTCAAGACACGTGGAAAAAACGTACAAAACAAGACATTGGAGACATCAAGATTTTGGACGAATTTTTGAGGAATTTTCAAATTTTCAGAAATGAGGTTCCAGATAAGGTCAAAAACTACATACTCAGATCTTCACCAAACTTTGCAGGGATACATTGGATGTCAAGACACGTGGGAGAAACGTACAAAACAAGAGATTGGAGACATCAAGATTTTGGACGAATTTTTTAACAATTTTCAAATTTTCAGATAGGAGGTTCCAGATAAGGTCAAAAACTACATACTCAGATCTTCACCAAACTTTGCAGGGATACATTGGATGTCAAGACACGTGGAAAAAACGTACAAAACAAGAGATTGGGTCATCAAGATTTTGGACGGATTTTTTAGGAATTTTCAAATTTTCAGATGGGAGGTTCCAGATAAGGTCAAAAACTACATACTCAGATCTTCACCAAACTTTACAGGGATACATTGGATGTCAAGACACGTGGAAAAAACGTACAAAACAAGAGATTGGAGACGTCAAGATTTTGGACGAATTTTTTAAGAATTTTCAAATTTCCAGAAAGGATGTTCCAGATAAGGTCAAAAACGACATACTCAGATCTTCACCAAACTTTGCAGGGATACATTGGATGTCAAGACACGTGGAAAAAACGTACAAAACAAGAGATTGGGGACATCAAGATTTTGGACGAATTTTTTAAGAATTTTCAAATTTTCAGATAGGAGGTTCCAGATAAGGTCAAAAACTACATACTCAGATCTTCACCAAACTTTGCAGGGATACATTGGATGTCAAGACACGTGGGAAAAACATACAAAACATAGGATTGGGGACATCATGATTTTGGTCAAATTTTTTAAGAATTTTCAAATTTTCAGAAAGGAGGTTCCATATGAGGTCAAAAACTACATACTCAGATCTTCACCAAACATTGCAGGGAACATTGGATGTCAAGACACGTGAAAAAAACGTACAAAACAAGAGATTGGAGACATCAAGATTTTGGACGAATTTTTTAATAATTTTCAAATTTTCAGATGGGAGGTTCCAGATAAGGTCAAAAACGACATACTCAGATCTTCACCAAACTTTGCATGGATACATTGGATGTCAAGACACGTGGAAAAAACATACAAAACA
This sequence comes from Lepisma saccharinum, assembly GCF_977018435.1. Classification (NCBI taxonomy): domain Eukaryota; kingdom Metazoa; phylum Arthropoda; class Insecta; order Zygentoma; family Lepismatidae; genus Lepisma; species Lepisma saccharinum. The sequence goes on along the minus strand of NW_028143114.1, from coordinate 195,881 downwards.
TAGAATTTGGGACATCAAGATTTTGGTCGAATTTTTTAAGAATTTTCAAATTTTCAGATAGGAGGTTCCATATAAGGTCAAAAACTACATACTCAGATCTTCACCAAACTATGCAGGGATACATTGGATGTCAAGACACGTGGAAAAAACGTACAAAACAAGAGATTGGAGACATCAAGATTTTGGACGAATTTTTTAAGAATTTTCAAATTTTCAGATAGGAGGTTCCAGATAAGGTCAAAAACTACATACTCAGATCTTCACCAAACGTTGCAGGGATACTTTGCATGTCAAGACACGTGGGAAAAACGTACAAAACAAGAGATTGGAGACATCAAGATTTTGGACGAATTTTTTAAGAATTTTCAAATTTTCAGATGGGAGGTTCCAGATAAGGTCAAAAACGACATACTCAGATCTTCACCAAACTTTGCATGGATACATTGGATGTCAAGACACGTGGAAAAAACGTACAAAACAAGAGATTGGAGACATCAAGATTTTGGACGAATTTTTTAAGAATTTTCAAATTTTCAGAAAGGAGGTTCCATATAAGGTCAAAAACTACATACTCAGATCTTCACCAAACTTTGCAGGAATACATTGGATGTCAAGACACGTGGAAAAAACGTACAAAACAAGAGATTGGGGTCATCAAGATTTTGGACGAATTTTTTAAGGATTTTCAAATTTTCAGATAGGAGGTTCCAGATAAGGTCAAAAACGACATACTCAGATCTTCACCAAACTTTGCAGGGATACATTGGATGTCAAGACACGTGGGAAAAACATACAAAACATAGGATTGGGGACATCAAGATCTTGGTCAAATTTTTTAAGAATTTTCAAATTTTCAGATAGGAGGTTCCATATGAGGTCAAAAACTACATACTCAGATCTTCACCAAACATTGCAGGGAACATTGGATGTCAAGACACGTGGAAAAAACGTACAAAACAAGAGATTGGAGACATCAAGATTTTCGACGAATTCTTTAAGAATTTTCAAATTTTCAGATGGGAGGTTCCAGATGAGGTCAAAAACGATATACTCAGATCTTCACCAAACTTTGCATGGATACATTGGATGTCAAGACACGTGGAAAAACATACAAAACATAGAATTGGGGACATCAAGATTTTGGTCGAATTTTTTAAGAATTTTCAAATTTTCAGATAGGAGGTTCCATATAAGATCAAAAACTACATACTCAGATCTTCACCAAACTTTGCGGGGATACATTGGATGTCAAGACACGTGGAAAAAACGTACAAAACAAGAGATTGGAGACATCAAGATTTTGGACGAATTTTTTAAGAATTTTCAAATTTTCAGATAGGAGGTTCCAGATAAGGTCAAAAACTACATACTCAGATCTTCACCAAACTTTGCAGGGATACATTGGATGTCAAGACACGTGGAAAAAACGTACAAAACAAGAGATTGGAGACATCAAGATTTTGGACGAATTTTTGAGGAATTTTCAAATTTTCAGAAATGAGGTTCCAGATAAGGTCAAAAACTACATACTCAGATCTTCACCAAACTATGCAGGGATACATTGGATGTCAAGACACGTGGGAAAAACGTACAAAACAATAGATTGGAGACGTCAAGATTTTGGACGAATTTTTTAAGAATTTTCAAATTTTGAGATAGGAGGTTCCAGATAAGGTCAAAAACTACATACTCAGATCTTCACCAAACTTTGCAGGGATACATTGGATGTCAAGACACGTGGAAAAAACGTACAAAACAAGAGATTGGGGTCATCAAGATTTTGGACGGATTCTTTAGGAATTTTCAAATTTTCAGATGGGAGGTTCCAGATAAGGTCAAAAACTACATACTCAGATCTTCACCAAACTTTGCAGGGATACATTGGATGTCAAGACACGTGGAAAAAACGAACAAAACAAGAGTTTGCAGACGTCAAGGTTTTGGACGAATTTTTTAAGAATTTTCAAATTTTCAGAAAGGATGTTCCAGATAAGGTCAAAAACGACCTACTCAGATCTTCACCAAACTTTCCAGGGATACATTGGATGTCAAGACACGTGGAAAAAACGTACAAAACAAGAGATTGGAGACATCAAGATTTTGGACGAATTTTTTAAGAATTTTCAAATTTTCAGATAGGAGGTTCCAGATAAGGTCAAAAACTACATACTCAGATCTTCCCCAAACTTTGCAGGGATACATTGAATGTCAAGACACGTGGAAAAAACGTACAAAACAAGACATTGGAGACATCAAGATTTTGGACGAATTTTTTAGGAATTTTCAAATTTTCAGAAATGAGGTTCCAGATAAGGTCAAAAACTACATACTCAGATCTTCACCAAACTTTGCAGGGATACATTGGATGTCAAGACACGTGGGAAAAACGTACAAAACAAGAGATTGGAGACATCAAGATTTTGGACGAATTTTTTAACAATTTTCAAATTTTCAGATAGGAGGTTCCAGATAAGGTCAAAAACTACATACTCAGATCTTCACCAAACTTTGCAGGGATACATTGGATGTCAAGACACGTGGAAAAAACGTACAAAACAAGAGATTGGGTCATCAAGATTTTGGACGGATTTTTTAGGAATTTTCAAATTTTCAGATGGGAGGTTCCAGATAAGGTCAAAAACTACATACTCAGATCTTCACCAAACTTTGCAGGGATACATTGGATGTCAAGACACGTGGAAAAAACGTACAAAACAAGAGATTGGGGACATCAAGATTTTGGACGAATTTTTTAAGAATTTTCAAATTTTCAGATAGGAGGTTCCAGATAAGGTCAAAAACTACATACTCAGATCTTCACCAAACTTTGCAGGGATACATTGGATGTCAAGACACGTGGGAAAAACATACAAAACATAGGATTGGGGACATCATGATTTTGGTCAAATTTTTTAAGAATTTTCAAATTTTCAGATAGGAGGTTCCATATGAGGTCAAAAACTACATACTCAGATCTTCACCAAACATTGCAGGGAACATTGGATGTCAAGACACGTGGAAAAAACGTACAAAACAAGAGATTGGAGACATCAAGATTTTGGACGAATTTTTTAATAATTTTCAAATTTTCAGATGGGAGGTTCCAGATAAGGTCAAAAACGACATACTCAGATCTTCACCAAACTTTGCATGGATACATTGGATGTCAAGACACGTGGAAAAAACATACAAAACATAGAATTTGGGACATCAAGATTTTGGTCGAATTTTTTAAGAATTTTCAAATTTTCAGATAGGAGGTTCCATATAAGGTCAAAAACTACATACTCAGATCTTCACCAAACTATGCAGGGATACATTGGATGTCAAGACACGTGGAAAAAACGTACAAAACAAGAGATTGGAGACATCAAGATTTTGGACGAATTTTTTAAGAATTTTCAAATTTTCAGATAGGAGGTTCCAGATAAGGTCAAAAACTACATACTCAGATCTTCACCAAACGTTGCAGGGATACTTTGCATGTCAAGACACGTGGGAAAAACGTACAAAACAAGAGATTGGAGACATCAAGATTTTGGACGAATTTTTTAAGAATTTTCAAATTTTCAGATGGGAGGTTCCAGATAAGGTCAAAAACGACATACTCAGATCTTCACCAAACTTTGCATGGATACATTGGATGTCAAGACACGTGGAAAAAACGTACAAAACAAGAGATTGGAGACATCAAGATTTTGGACGAATTTTTTAAGAATTTTCAAATTTTCAGAAAGGAGGTTCCATATAAGGTCGAAAACTACATACTCAGATCTTCACCAAACTTTGCAGGAATACATTGGATGTCAAGACACGTGGAAAAAACGTACAAAACAAGAGATTGGGGTCATCAAGATTTTGGACGAATTTTTTAAGAATTTTCAAATTTTCAGATAGGAGGTTCCAGATAAGGTCAAAAACGACATACTCAGATCTTCACCAAACTTTGCAGGGATACATTGGATGTCAAGACACGTGGGAAAAACATACAAAACATAGGATTGGGGACATCAAGATCTTGGTCAAATTTTTTAAGAATTTTCAAATTTTCAGATAGGAGGTTCCATATGAGGTCAAAAACTACATACTCAGATCTTCACCAAACATTGCAGGGAACATTGGATGTCAAGACACGTGGAAAAAACGTACAAAACAAGAGATTGGAGACATCAAGATTTTCGACGAATTCTTTAAGAATTTTCAAATTTTCAGATGGGAGGTTCCAGATGAGGTCAAAAACGATATACTCAGATCTTCACCAAACTTTGCATGGATACATTGGATGTCAAGACACGTGGAAAAACATACAAAACCTAGAATTGGGGACATCAAGATTTTGGTCGAATTTTTTAAGAATTTTCACATTTTCAGATAGGAGGTTCCATATAAGATCAAAAACTACATACTCAGATCTTCACCAAACTTTGCGGGGATACATTGGATGTCAAGACACGTGGAAAAAACGTACAAAACAAGAGATTGGAGACATCAAGATTTTGGACGAATTTTTTAAGAATTTTCAAATTTTCAGATAGGAGGTTCCAGATAAGGTCAAAAACTACATACTCAGATCTTCACCAAACTATGCAGGGATACATTGGATGTCAAGACACGTGGGAAAAACGTACAAAACAATAGATTGGAGACGTCAAGATTTTGGACGAATTTTTTAAGAATTTTCAAATTTTGAGATAGGAGGTTCCAGATAAGGTCAAAAACTACATACTCAGATCTTCACCAAACTTTGCAGGGATACATTGGATGTCAAGACACGTGGAAAAACGTACAAAACAAGAGATTGGGGTCATCAAGATTTTGGACGGATTCTTTAGGAATTTTCAAATTTTCAGATGGGAGGTTCCAGATAAGGTCAAAAACTACATACTCAGATCTTCACCAAACTTTGCAGGGATACATTGGATGTCAAGACACGTGGAAAAAACGAACAAAACAAGAGTTTGCAGACGTCAAGGTTTTGGACGAATTTTTTAAGAATTTTCAAATTTTCAGAAAGGATGTTCCAGATAAGGTCAAAAACGACCTACTCAGATCTTCACCAAACTTTCCAGGGATACATTGGATGTCAAGACACGTGGAAAAAACGTACAAAACAAGAGATTGGAGACATCAAGATTTTGGACGAATTTTTTAAGAATTTTCAAATTTTCAGATAGGAGGTTCCAGATAAGGTCAAAAACTACATACTCAGATCTTCCCCAAACTTTGCAGGGATACATTGAATGTCAAGACACGTGGAAAAAACGTACAAAACAAGACATTGGAGACATCAAGATTTTGGACGAATTTTTTAGGAATTTTCAAATTTTCAGAAATGAGGTTCCAGATAAGGTCAAAAACTACATACTCAGATCTTCACCAAACTTTGCAGGGATACATTGGATGTCAAGACACGTGGGAAAAACGTACAAAACAAGAGATTGGAGACATCAAGATTTTGGACGAATTTTTTAACAATTTTCAAATTTTCAGATAGGAGGTTCCAGATAAGGTCAAAGACTACATACTCAGATCTTCACCAAACTTTGCAGGGATACATTGGATGTCAAGACACGTGGAAAAAACGTACAAAACAAGAGATTGGGTCATCAAGATTTTGGACGGATTTTTTAGGAATTTTCAAATTTTCAGATGGGAGGTTCCAGATAAGGTCAAAAACTACATACTCAGATCTTCACCAAACTTTACAGGGATACATTGGATGTCAAGACACGTGGAAAAAACGTACAAAACAAGAGATTGGAGACATCAAGATTTTGGACGAATTTTTTAAGAATTTTCAAATTTCCAGAAAGGATGTTCCAGATAAGGTCAAAAACGACATACTCAGATCTTCACCAAACTTTGCAGGGATACATTGGATGTCAAGACACGTAGAAAAAACGTACAAAACAAGAGATTGGGGACATCAAGATTTTGGACGAATTTTTTAAGAATTTTCAAATTTTCAGATAGGAGGTTCCAGATAAGGTCAAAAACTACATACTCAGATCTTCACCAAACTTTGCAGGGATACATTGGATGTCAAGACACGTGGGAAAAACATACAAAACATAGGATTGGGGACATCAAGATTTTGGTCAAATTTTTTAAGAATTTTCAAATTTTCAGATAGGAGGTTCCATATGAGGTCAAAAACTACATACTCAGATCTTCACCAAACATTGCAGGGAACATTGGATGTCAAGACACGTGAAAAAAACGTACAAAACAAGAGATTGGAGACATCAAGATTTTGGACGACTTTTTTAAGAATTTTCAAATTTTCAGATGGGAGGTTCCAGATAAGGTCAAAAACGACATACTCAGATCTTCACCAAACTTTGCATGGATACATTGGATGTCAAGACACGTGGAAAAAACATACAAAACATAGAATTTGGGACATCAAGATTTTGGTCGAATTTTTTAAGAATTTTCAAATTTTCAGATAGGAGGTTCCATATAAGGTCAAAAACTACATACTCAGATCTTCACCAAACTATGCAGGGATACATTGGATGTCAAGACACGAGGAAAAAACGTACAAAACAAGAGATTGGAGACATCAAGATTTTGGACGAATTTTTTAAGAATTTTCAAATTTTCAGATAGGAGGTTCCAGATAAGGTCAAATACTACATACTCAGATCTTCACCAAACTTTGCAGGGATACATTGGATGTCAAGATAAGTGGAAAAAACGTACAAAACAAGAGATTGGAGACATCAAGATTTTGGACGAATTTTTGAGGTATTTTCAAATTTTCAGAAATGAGGTTCCAGATAAGGTCAAAAACTACATACTCAGATCTTCACCAAACTTTGCAGGGATACATTGGATGTCAAGACACGTGGGAAAAACGTACAAAACAAGAGATTGGAGACGTCAAGATTTTGGACGAATTTTTTAAGAATTTTCAAATTTTCAGATAGGAGGTTCCATATGAGGTCAAAAACTACATACTCAGATCTTCACCAAACATTGCAGGGAACATTGGATGTCAAGACACGTGGAAAAAACGTACAAAACAAGAGATTGGAGACATCAAGATTTTGGACGAATTTTTTAAGAATTTTCAAATTTTCAGATGGGAGGTTCCAGATACGGTCAAAAACGACATACTCAGATCTTCACCAAACTTTGCATGGATACATTGGATGTCAAGACACGTGGAAAAAACATACAAAACATAGAATTGGGGACATCAAGATTTTGGTCGAATTTTTTAAGAAATTTCAAATTTTCAGATAGGAGGTTCCATATAAGGTCAAAAACTATATACTCAGATCTTCACCAAACTATGCAGGGATACATTGGATGTCAAGACACGTGGAAAAAACGTACAAAACAAGAGATTGGACACATCAAGATTTTGGACGAATTTTTTAAGAATTTTCAAATTTTCAGATAGGAGGTTCCAGATAAGGTCAAAAACTACATACTCAGATCTTCACCAAACTTTGCAGGGATACATTGGATGTCAAGACACGTGGAAAAAACGTACAAAACAAGAGATTGGAGACATCAAGATTTTGGACGAATTTTTGAGGAATTTTCAAATTTTCAGAAATGAGGTTCCAGATAAGGTCAAAAACTACATACTCAGATCTTCACCAAACTTATCAGGGATACATTGGATGTAAAGACACGTGGCAAAAACGTACAAAACAAGAGATTGGAGACATCAAGATTTTGGACGAATTTTTTAAGAATTTTCAAATTTTCAGATAGGAGGTTCCAGATAAGGTCAAAAACTACATACTCAGATCTTCACCAAACTTTGCAGGGATACATTGGATGTCAAGACACGTGGAAAAATCGTACAAAACAAGAGATTGGGGGCATCAAGATTTTGGACGGATTTTTTAGGAATTTTCAAATTTTCAGATGGGAGGTTCCAGATAAGGTCAAAAACTATATACTCAGATCTTCACCAAACTTTGCAGGGATACATTGGATGTCAAGACACGTGGAAAAAACGTACAAAACAAGAGATTGGAGACGTCAAGATTTTGGACGAATTTTTAAAGAATTTTCAAATTTTCAGAAAGGATGTTCCAGATGAGTTCAAAAACGACATACTCAGATCTTCACCAAACTTTGCAGGGATACATTGGATGTCAAGACACGTGGAAAAAACGTACAAAACAAGAGATTGGAGACATCAAGATTTTAGACGAATTTTTTAAGAATTTTCAAATTTTCAGATAGGAGGTTCCAGATAAGGTCAAAAACTACATACTCAGATCTTCACCAAACTTTGCAGGGATACATTGGATGTCAAGACACGTGGAAAAAACGTACAAAACAAGAGATTGGAGACATCAAGATTTTAGACGAATTTTTTAAGAATTTTCAAATTTTCAGATAGGAGGTTCCAGATAAGGTCAAAAACTACATACTCAGATCTTCACCAAACTTTGCAGGGATACATTGGATGTCAAGACACGTGGAAAAAACGTACAAAACAAGAGATTGGAGACATCAAGATTTTGGTCGAATTTTTTAAGAATTTTCAAATTTTCAGATAGGAGGTTCCAGATAAGCCAAAAACTACATACTCAGATCTTCACCAAACTTTGCAGGGATACATTGGATGTCAAGACACGTGGGAAAAACGTACAAAACAAGAGATTGGAGACATCAAGATTTTGGACGAATTTTTTAACAATTTTCAAATTTTCAGATAGGAGGTTCCAGATAAGGTCAAAAACTACATACTCAGATCTTCACCAAACTTTGCAGGGATACATTGGATGTCAAGACACGTGGGAAAAACGTACAAAACAAGAGATTGGAGACATCAAGATTTTGGACGAATTTTTTAAGAATTTTCAAATTTTCAGATAGGAGGTTCCAGATAAGGTCAAAAACTACATACTCAGATCTTCACTAAACTTTGCAGGGATACATTGGATGTCAAGACACGTGGAAAAAACGTACAAAACAAGAGATTGGGGTCATCAAGATTTTGGACGGATTTTTTAGGAATTTTCAAATTTTCAGATGGGAGGTTCCAGATAAGGTCAAAAACTACATACTCAGATCTTCACCAAACTTTACAGGGATACATTGGATGTCAAGACACGTGGAAACAACGTACAAAACAAGAGATTGGAAACTTCAAGATTTTGGACGAATTCTTTAAGAATTTTCAAATTTTCAGAAAGGATGTTCCAGATAAGGTCAAAAACGACATACTCAGATCTTCACCAAACTTTGCAGGGATACATTGGATGTCAAGACACGTGGAAAAAACGTACAAAACAAGAGATTGGAGACATCAAGATTTTGGACGAATTTTTTAAGAATTTTAAAATTTTCAGATAGGAGGTTCCAGATAAGGTCAAAAACTACATACTCAGATCTTGACCAAACTTTGCAGGGATACATTGGATGTCAAGACACGTGGAAAAAACGTATAAAACAAGAGATTGGGGACGTCAAGATTTTGGACGAATTTTTTAAGAATTTTCAAATTTTCAGAAAGAATGTTCCAGATAAGGTCAAAAACGACATACTCAGATCTTCACCAAACTTTGCAGGGATACATTGGATGTCAAGACACGTGGAAAAAACGTACAAAACAAGAGATTGGAGACATCAAGATTTTGGACGAATTTTTGAGGAATTTTCAAATTTTCAGAAATGAGGTTCCAGATAAGGTCAAAAACTACATACTCAGATCTTCACCAAACTTTGCAGGGATACATTGGATGTCAAGACACGTGGAAAAAACGTACAAAACAAGAGATTGGAGACATCAAGATTTTGGACGAATTTTTTAAGAATTTTCAAATTTTCAGAAAGGATGTTGCAGATAATGTCAAAAACTACATACTCAGATCTTCACCAAACATTGCAGGGAACATTGGATGTCAAGACACGTGGAAAAAACGTACAAAACAAGAGATTGGAGACATCAAGATTTTGGACGAATTTTTTAAGAATTTTCAAATTTTCAGATGGGAGGTTCCAGATAAGGTCAAAAACGACATACTCAGATCTTCACCAAACTTTGCATGGATACATTGGATGTCAAGACACGTGGAAAAAACATACAAAACATAGAATTGGGGACATCAAGATTTTGGTCGAATTTTTTAAGAATGTTCAAATTTTCAGATAGGAGGTTCCATATAAGGTCAAAAACTATATACTCAGATCTTCACCAAACTATGCAGGGATACATTGGATGTCAAGACACGTGGAAAAAACGTACAAAACAAGAGATTGGAGACATCAAGATTTTGGACGAATTTTTTAAGAATTTTCAAATTTTCAGATAGGAGGTTCCAGATAAGGTCAAAAACTACATACTCAGATCTTCACCAAACTTTGCAGGGATACATTGGATGTCAAGACACGTGGAAAAAACGTACAAAACAAGAGATTGGAGACATCAAGATTTTGGACGAATTTTTTAAGAATTTTCAAATTTTCAGATAGGAGGTTCCAGATAAGGTCAAAAACTACATACTCAGATCTTCACCAAACTTTGCAGGGATACATTGGATGTCAAGACACGTGGAAAAATCGTACAAAACAAGAGATTGGGGGCATCAAGATTTTGGACGGATTTTTTAGGAATTTTCAAATTTTCAGATGGGAGGTTCGAGATAAGGTCAAAAACTACATACTCAGATCTTCACCAAACTTTGCAGGGATACATTGGATGTCAAGACACGTGTAAAAAAATTACAAAACAAGAGATTGGAGACGTCAAGATTTTGGACGAATTTTTTAAGAATTTTCAAATTTTCAGAAAGGATGTTCCAGATGAGTTCAAAAACGACATACTCAGATCTTCACCAAACTTTGCAGGGATACATTGGATGTCAAGACACGTGGAAAAAACGTACAAAACAAGAGATTGGAGACATCAAGATTTTGGACGAATTTTTTAAGAATTTTCAAATTTTCAGATAGGAGGTTCCAGATAAGGTCAAAAACTACATACTCAGATCTTCACCAAACTTTGCAGGGATACATTGGATGTCAAGACACGTGGAAAAAACGTACAAAACAAGAGATTGGAGACATCAAGATTTTGGTCCAATTTTTGAGGAATTTTCAAATTTTCAGAAATGAGGTTCCAGATAAGGTCAAAAACTACATACTCAGATCTTCACCAAACTTTGCAGGGATACATTGGATGTCAAGACACGTGGGAAAAACGTACAAAACAAGAGATTGGAGACATCAAGATTTTGGACGAATTTTTTAACAATTTTCAAATTTTCAGATAGGAGGTTCCAGATAAGGTCAAAAACTACATACTCAGATCTTCACCAAACTTTACAGGGATACATTGGATGTCAAGACACGTGGGAAAAACGTACAAAACAAGAGATTGGAGACATCAAGATTTTGGACGAATTTTTTAAGAATTTTCAAATTTTCAGATAGGAGGTTCCAGATAAGGTCAAAAACTACATACTCAGATCTTCACTAAACTTTGCAGGGATACATTGGATGTCAAGACACGTGGAAAAAACGTACAAAACAAGAGATTGGGGTCATCAAGATTTTGGACGGATTTTTTAGGAATTTTCAAATTTTCAGAAAGGAGGTTCCAGATAAGGTCAAAAACTACATACTCAGATCTTCACCAAACTTTACAGGGATACATTGGATGTCAAGACACGTGGAAACAACGTACAAAACAAGAGATTGGAAACGTCAAGATTTTGGACGAATTTTTTAAGAATTTTCAAATTTTCAGAAAGGATGTCCCAGATAAGGTCAAAAACGACATACTCAGATCTTCACCAAACTTTGCAGGGATACATTTGATGTCAAGACACGTGGAAAAAACGTACAAAACAAGAGATTGGAGACATCAAGATTTTGGACGAATTTTTTAAGAATTTTAAAATTTTCAGATAGGAGGTTCCAGATAAGGTCAAAAACTACATACTCAGATCTTGACCAAACTTTGCAGGGATACATTGGATGTCAAGACACGTGGAAAAAACGTATAAAACAAGAGATTGGGGACGTCAAGATTTTGGACGAATTTTTTAAGAATTTTCAAATTTTCAGAAAGGATGTTCCAGATAAGGTCAAAAACGACATACTCAGATCTTCACCAAACTTTGCAGGGATACATTGGATGTCAAGACACGTGGAAAAAACGAACAAAACAAGAGATTGGAGACATCAAGATTTTGGACGAATTTTTGAGGAATTTTCAAATTTTCAGAAATGAGGTTCCAGATAAGGTCAAAAACTACATACTCAGATCTTCACCAAACTTTGCAGGGATACATTGGATGTCAAGACACGTGGAAAAAACGTACAAAACAAGAGATTGGAGACATCAAGATTTTGGACGAATTTTTTAAGAATTTTCAAATTTTCAGATAGGAGGTTCCAGATAAGGTCAAAAACTACATACTCAGATCTTCACCAAACTTTGCAGGGATACATTGGATGTCAAGAAACGTGGGAAAAACGTACAAAACAAGAGATTGGAGACATCAAGATTTTGGACGAATTTTTTAAGAATTTTCAAATTTTCAGATAGGAGGTTCCAGATAAGGTCAAAAACTACATACTCAGATCTTCACCAAACTTTGCAGGGATACATTGGATGTCAAGACACGTGGAAAAAACGTACAAAACAAGAGATTGGGGTCATCAAGATTTTGGACGGATTTTTTAGGAATTTTCAAATTTTCAGATAGGAGGTTCCAGATAAGGTCAAAAACTACATACTCAGATCTTCACCAAACTTTGCAGGGATACATTGGATGTCAAGACACGTGGGAAAAACATACAAAACATAGGATTGGGGACATCAAGATTTTGGTCAAATTTTTTAATAATTTTCAAATTTTCAGATAGGAGGTTCCATATGAGGTCAAAAACTACATACTCAGATCTTCACCAAACATTGCAGTTAACATTGGATGTCAAGACACGTGAAAAAAACGTACAAAACAAGAGATTGGAGACATCAAGATTTTGGACGAATTTTTTAAGAATTTTCAAATTTTCAGATGGGAGGTTCCAGATAAGGTCAAAAACGACATACTCAGATCTTCACCAAACTTTGCATGGATACATTGGATGTCAAGACACGTGGAAAAAACATACAAAACATAGAATTTGGGACATCAAGATTTTGGTCGAATTTTTTAAGAATTTTCAAAATTTCAGATAGGAGGTTCCATATAAGGTCAAAAACTACATACTCAGATCTTCACCAAACTATGCAGGGATACATTGGATGTCAAGACACGTGGAAAAAACGTACAAAACAAGAGATTGGAGACATCAAGATTTTGGACGAATTTTTTAAGAATTTTCAAATTTTCAGATGGGAGGTTCCAGATAAGGTCAAAAACTACATACTCAGATCTTCACCAAACTTTGCAGGGATACATTGGATGTCAAGACACGTGGAAAAAACGTACAAAACAAGAGATTGGAGACATCAAGATTTTGGACGAATTTTTGAGGAATTTTCAAATTTTCAGAAATGAGGTTCCAGATAAAGTCAAAAACTACATACTCAGATCTTCACCAAACTTTGCATGGATACATTGGATGTCAAGACACGTGGAAAAAACATACAAAACATAGGATTGGGGATATCAAGATTTTGGTCAAATTTTTTTAAGAATTTTCAAATTTTCAGATAGGAGGTTCCATATAAGGTCAAAAACTACATACTCAGATCTTCACCAAACATTGCAGGGATACATTGGATGTCAAGACACGTGGAAAAAACGTACAAAACAAGAGATTGGAGACATCAAGATTTTGGACGAATTTTTGAAGAATTTTCAAATTTTCAGATAGGAGGTTCCAGATAAGGTCAAAAACTACATACTCAGATCTTCACCAAACTTTGCAGGGATACATTGGATGTCAAGACACGTGGAAAAAACGTACAAAATAAGAGATTGGAGACATCAAGATTTTAGACGAATTTTTTAAGAATTTTCAAATTTTCAGATAGGAGGTTCCAGATAAGGTCAAAAACTACATACTCAGATCTTCACCAAACTTTGCAGGGATACATTGGATGTCAAGACACGTGGAAAAAACGTACAAAACAAGAGATTGGAGACATCAAGATTTTGGTCCAATTTTTGAGGAATTTTCAAATTTTCAGAAATGAGGTTCCAGATAAGGTCAAAAACTACATACTCAGATCTTCACCAAACTTTGCAGGGATACATTGGATGTCAAGACACGTGGGAAAAACGTACAAAACAAGAGATTGGAGACATCAAGATTTTGGACGAATTTTTTAACAATTTTCAAATTTTCAGATAGGAGGTTCCAGATAAGGTCAAAAACTACATACTCAGATCTTCACCAAACTTTACAGGGATACATTGGATGTCAAGACACGTGGGAAAAACGTACAAAACAAGAGATTGGAGACATCAAGATTTTGGACGAATTTTTTAAGAATTTTCAAATTTTCAGATAGGAGGTTCCAGATAAGGTCAAAAACTACATACTCAGATCTTCACTAAACTTTGCAGGGATACATTGGATGTCAAGACACGTGGAAAAAACGTACAAAACAAGAGATTGGGGTCATCAAGATTTTGGACGGATTTTTTAGGAATTTTCAAATTTTCAGAAAGGAGGTTCCAGATAAGGTCAAAAACTACATACTCAGATCTTCACCAAACTTTACAGGGATACATTGGATGTCAAGACACGTGGAAACAACGTACAAAACAAGAGATTGGAAACGTCAAGATTTTGGACGAATTTTTTAAGAATTTTCAAATTTTCAGAAAGGATGTCCCAGATAAGGTCAAAAACGACATACTCAGATCTTCACCAAACTTTGCAGGGATACATTTGATGTCAAGACACGTGGAAAAAACGTACAAAACAAGAGATTGGAGACATCAAGATTTTGGACGAATTTTTTAAGAATTTTAAAATTTTCAGATAGGAGGTTCCAGATAAGGTCAAAAACTACATACTCAGATCTTGACCAAACTTTGCAGGGATACATTGGATGTCAAGACACGTGGAAAAAACGTATAAAACAAGAGATTGGGGACGTCAAGATTTTGGACGAATTTTTTAAGAATTTTCAAATTTTCAGAAAGGATGTTCCAGATAAGGTCAAAAACGACATACTCAGATCTTCACCAAACTTTGCAGGGATACATTGGATGTCAAGACACGTGGAAAAAACGAACAAAACAAGAGATTGGAGACATCAAGATTTTGGACGAATTTTTGAGGAATTTTCAAATTTTCAGAAATGAGGTTCCAGATAAGGTCAAAAACTACATACTCAGATCTTCACCAAACTTTGCAGGGATACATTGGATGTCAAGACACGTGGAAAAAACGTACAAAACAAGAGATTGGAGACATCAAGATTTTGGACGAATTTTTTAAGAATTTTCAAATTTTCAGATAGGAGGTTCCAGATAAGGTCAAAAACTACATACTCAGATCTTCACCAAACTTTGCAGGGATACATTGGATGTCAAGAAACGTGGGAAAAACGTACAAAACAAGAGATTGGAGACATCAAGATTTTGGACGAATTTTTTAAGAATTTTCAAATTTTCAGATAGGAGGTTCCAGATAAGGTCAAAAACTACATACTCAGATCTTCACCAAACTTTGCAGGGATACATTGGATGTCAAGACACGTGGAAAAAACGTACAAAACAAGAGATTGGGGTCATCAAGATTTTGGACGGATTTTTTAGGAATTTTCAAATTTTCAGATAGGAGGTTCCAGATAAGGTCAAAAACTACATACTCAGATCTTCACCAAACTTTGCAGGGATACATTGGATGTCAAGACACGTGGGAAAAACATACAAAACATAGGATTGGGGACATCAAGATTTTGGTCAAATTTTTTAATAATTTTCAAATTTTCAGATAGGAGGTTCCATATGAGGTCAAAAACTACATACTCAGATCTTCACCAAACATTGCAGTTAACATTGGATGTCAAGACACGTGAAAAAAACGTACAAAACAAGAGATTGGAGACATCAAGATTTTGGACGAATTTTTTAAGAATTTTCAAATTTTCAGATGGGAGGTTCCAGATAAGGTCAAAAACGACATACTCAGATCTTCACCAAACTTTGCATGGATACATTGGATGTCAAGACACGTGGAAAAAACATACAAAACATAGAATTTGGGACATCAAGATTTTGGTCGAATTTTTTAAGAATTTTCAAAATTTCAGATAGGAGGTTCCATATAAGGTCAAAAACTACATACTCAGATCTTCACCAAACTATGCAGGGATACATTGGATGTCAAGACACGTGGAAAAAACGTACAAAACAAGAGATTGGAGACATCAAGATTTTGGACGAATTTTTTAAGAATTTTCAAATTTTCAGATGGGAGGTTCCAGATAAGGTCAAAAACTACATACTCAGATCTTCACCAAACTTTGCAGGGATACATTGGATGTCAAGACACGTGGAAACAACGTACAAAACAAGAGATTGGAAACTTCAAGATTTTGGACGAATTCTTTAAGAATTTTCAAATTTTCAGAAAGGATGTTCCAGATAAGGTCAAAAACGACATACTCAGATCTTCACCAAACTTTGCAGGGATACATTGGATGTCAAGACACGTGGAAAAAACGTACAAAACAAGAGATTGGAGACATCAAGATTTTGGACGAATTTTTTAAGAATTTTAAAATTTTCAGATAGGAGGTTCCAGATAAGGTCAAAAACTACATACTCAGATCTTGACCAAACTTTGCAGGGATACATTGGATGTCAAGACACGTGGAAAAAACGTATAAAACAAGAGATTGGGGACGTCAAGATTTTGGACGAATTTTTTAAGAATTTTCAAATTATCAGAAAGAATGTTCCAGATAAGGTCAAAAACGACATACTCAGATCTTCACCAAACTTTGCAGGGATACATTGGATGTCAAGACACGTGGAAAAAACGTACAAAACAAGAGATTGGAGACATCAAGATTTTGGACGAATTTTTGAGGAATTTTCAAATTTTCAGAAATGAGGTTCCAGATAAGGTCAAAAACTACATACTCAGATCTTCACCAAACTTTGCAGGGATACATTGGATGTCAAGACACGTGGAAAAAACGTACAAAACAAGAGATTGGAGACATCAAGATTTTGGACGAATTTTTTAAGAATTTTCAAATTTTCAGAAAGGATGTTGCAGATAATGTCAAAAACTACATACTCAGATCTTCACCAAACATTGCAGGGAACATTGGATGTCAAGACACGTGGAAAAAACGTACAAAACAAGAGATTGGAGACATCAAGATTTTCGACGAATTTTTTAAGAATTTTCAAATTTTCAGATGGGAGGTTCCAGATAAGGTCAAAAACGACATACTCAGATCTTCACCAAACTTTGCATGGATACATTGGATGTCAAGACACGTGGAAAAAACATACAAAACATAGAATTGGGGACATCAAGATTTTGGTCGAATTTTTTAAGAATGTTCAAATTTTCAGATAGGAGGTTCCATATAAGGTCAAAAACTATATACTCAGATCTTCACCAAACTATGCAGGGATACATTGGATGTCAAGACACGTGGAAAAAACGTACAAAACAAGAGATTGGAGACATCAAGATTTTGGACGAATTTTTTAAGAATTTTCAAATTTTCAGATAGGAGGTTCCAGATAAGGTCAAAAACTACATACTCAGATCTTCACCAAACTTTGCAGGGATACATTGGATGTCAAGACACGTGGAAAAAACGAACAAAACAAGAGATTGGAGACATCAAGATTTTGGACGAATTTTTTAAGAATATTCAAATTTTCAGATAGGAGGTTCCAGATAAGGTCAAAAACTACATACTCAGATCTTCACCAAACTTTGCAGGGATACATTGGATGTCAAGACACGTGGAAAAATCGTACAAAACAAGAGATTGGGGGCATCAAGATTTTGGACGGATTTTTTAGGAATTTTCAAATTTTCAGATGGGAGGTTCGAGATAAGGTCAAAAACTACATACTCAGATCTTCACCAAACTTTGCAGGGATACATTGGATGTCAAGACACGTGTAAAAAAATTACAAAACAAGAGATTGGAGACGTCAAGATTTTGGACGAATTTTTTAAGAATTTTCAAATTTTCAGAAAGGATGTTCCAGATGAGTTCAAAAACGACATACTCAGATCTTCACCAAACTTTGCAGGGATACATTGGATGTCAAGACACGTGGAAAAAACGTACAAAACAAGAGATTGGAGACATCAAGATTTTGGACGAATTTTTTAAGAATTTTCAAATTTTCAGATAGGAGGTTCCAGATAAGGTCAAAAACTACATACTCAGATCTTCACCAAACTTTGCAGGGATACATTGGATGTCAAGACACGTGGAAAAAACGTACAAAACAAGAGATTGGAGACATCAAGATTTTGGTCCAATTTTTGAGGAATTTTCAAATTTTCAGAAATGAGGTTCCAGATAAGGTCAAAAACTACATACTCAGATCTTCACCAAACTTTGCAGGGATACATTGGATGTCAAGACACGTGGGAAAAACGTACAAAACAAGAGATTGGAGACATCAAGATTTTGGACGAATTTTTTAACAATTTTCAAATTTTCAGATAGGAGGTTCCAGATAAGGTCAAAAACTACATACTCAGATCTTCACCAAACTTTACAGGGATACATTGGATGTCAAGACACGTGGGAAAAACGTACAAAACAAGAGATTGGAGACATCAAGATTTTGGACGAATTTTTTAAGAATTTTCAAATTTTCAGATAGGAGGTTCCAGATAAGGTCAAAAACTACATACTCAGATCTTCACTAAACTTTGCAGGGATTCATTGGATGTCAAGACACGTGGAAAAAACGTACAAAACAAGAGATTGGGGTCATCAAGATTTTGGACGGATTTTTTAGGAATTTTCAAATTTTCAGAAAGGAGGTTCCAGATAAGGTCAAAAACTACATACTCAGATCTTCACCAAACTTTACAGGGATACATTGGATGTCAAGACACGTGGAAACAACGTACAAAACAAGAGATTGGAAACGTCAAGATTTTGGACGAATTTTTTAAGAATTTTCAAATTTTCAGAAAGGATGTCCCAGATAAGGTCAAAAACGACATACTCAGATCTTCACCAAACTTTGCAGGGATACATTTGATGTCAAGACACGTGGAAAAAACGTACAAAACAAGAGATTGGAGACATCAAGATTTTGGACGAATTTTTTAAGAATTTTAAAATTTTCAGATAGGAGGTTCCAGATAAGGTCAAAAACTACATACTCAGATCTTGACCAAACTTTGCAGGGATACATTGGATGTCAAGACACGTGGAAAAAACGTATAAAACAAGAGATTGGGGACGTCAAGATTTTGGACGAATTTTTTAAGAATTTTCAAATTTTCAGAAAGGATGTTCCAGATAAGGTCAAAAACGACATACTCAGATCTTCACCAAACTTTGCAGGGATACATTGGATGTCAAGACACGTGGAAAAAACGAACAAAACAAGAGATTGGAGACATCAAGATTTTGGACGAATTTTTGAGGAATTTTCAAATTTTCAGAAATGAGGTTCCAGATAAGGTCAAAAACTACATACTCAGATCTTCACCAAACTTTGCAGGGATACATTGGATGTCAAGACACGTGGAAAAAACGTACAAAACAAGAGATTGGAGACATCAAGATTTTGGACGAATTTTTTAAGAATTTTCAAATTTTCAGATAGGAGGTTCCAGATAAGGTCAAAAACTACATACTCAGATCTTCACCAAACTTTGCAGGGATACATTGGATGTCAAGACACGTGGGAAAAACGTACAAAACAAGAGATTGGAGACATCAAGATTTTGGACGAATTTTTTAAGAATTTTCAAATTTTCAGATAGGAGGTTCCAGATAAGGTCAAAAACTACATACTCAGATCTTCACCAAACTTTGCAGGGATACATTGGATGTCAAGACACGTGGGAAAAACATACAAAACATAGGATTGGGGACATCAAGATTTTGGTCAAATTTTTTAAGAATTTTCAAATTTTCAGATAGGAGGTTCCATATGAGGTCAAAAACTACATACTCAGATCTTCACCAAACATTGCAGTTAACATTGGATGTCAAGACACGTGAAAAAAACGTACAAAACAAGAGATTGGAGACATCAAGATTTTGGACGAATTTTTTAAGAATTTTCAAATTTTCAGATGGGAGGTTCCAGATAAGGTCAAAAACGACATACTCAGATCTTCACCAAACTTTGCATGGATACATTGGATGTCAAGACACGTGGAAAAACATACAAAACATAGAATTTGGGACATCAAGATTTTGGTCGAATTTTTTAAGAATTTTCAAAATTTCAGATAGGAGGTTCCATATAAGGTCAAAAACTACATACTCAGATCTTCACCAAACTATGCAGGGATACATTGGATGTCAAGACACGTGGAAAAAACGTACAAAACAAGAGATTGGAGACATCAAGATTTTGGACGAATTTTTTAAGAATTTTCAAATTTTCAGATGGGAGGTTCCAGATAAGGTCAAAAACTACATACTCAGATCTTCACCAAACTTTGCAGGGATACATTGGATGTCAAGACACGTGGAAAAAACGTACAAAACAAGAGATTGGAGACATCAAGATTTTGGACGAATTTTTGAGGAATTTTCAAATTTTCAGAAATGAGGTTCCAGATAAAGTCAAAAACTACATACTCAGATCTTCACCAAACTTTGCATGGATACATTGGATGTCAAGACACGTGGAAAAAACATACAAAACATAGGATTGGGGATATCAAGATTTTGGTCAAATTTTTTAAGAATTTTCAAATTTTCAGATAGGAGGTTCCATATAAGGTCAAAAACTACATACTCAGATCTTCACCAAACATTGCAGGGATACATTGGATGTCAAGACACGTGGAAAAAACGTACAAAACAAGAGATTGGAGACATCAAGATTTTGGACGAATTTTTGAAGAATTTTCAAATTTTCAGATAGGAGGTTCCAGATAAGGTCAAAAACTACATACTCAGATCTTCACCAAACGTTGCAGGGATACTTTGCATGTCAAGACACGTGGAAAAAACGTACAAAACAAGAGATTGGAGACATCAAGATTTTCGACGAATTTTTTAAGAATTTTCAAATTTTCAGATGGGAGGTTCCAGATAAGGTCAAAAACGACATACTCAGATCTTCACCAAACTTTGCATGGATACATTGGATGTCAAGACACGTGGAAAAAACGTACAAAACAAGAGATTGGAGACATCAAGATTTTGGACGAATTTTTTAAGAATTTTCAAATTTTCAGAAAGGAGGTTCCATATAAGGTCAAAAACTACATACTCAGATCTTCACCAAACTTTGCAGGAATACATTGGATGTCAAGACACGTGGAAAAAACGTACAAAACAAGAGATTGGGGTCATCAAGATTTTGGACGAATTTTTTAAGAATTTTCAAATTTTCAGATAGGAGGTTCCATATGAGGTCAAAAACTACATACTCAGATCTTCACCAAAAATTGCAGGGAACATTGGATGTCAAGACACGTGGAAAAAACGTACAAAACAAGAGATTGGAGACATCAAGATTTTCGACGAATTCTTTAAGAATTTTCAAATTTTCAGATGGGAGGTTCCAGATGAGGTCAAAAACGATATACTCAGATCTTCACCAAACTTTGCATGGATACATTGGATGTCAAGACACGTGGAAAAAACATACAAAACATAGAATTGGGGACATCAAGATTTTGGTCGAATTATTTAAGAATTTTCAAATTTTCAGATAGGAGGTTCCATATAAGGTCAAAAACTACATACTCAGATCTTCACCAAACTATGCGGGGATACATTGGATGTCAAGGCACGTGGAAAAAACGTACAAAACAAGAGATTGGAGACATCAAGATTTTGGACGAATTTTTTAAGAATTTTCAAATTTTCAGATAGGAGATTCCTGATAAGGTCAAAAACTACATACTCAGATCTTCACCAAACTTTGCAGGGATACATTGGATGTCAAGACACGTGGAAAAAACGTACAAAACAAGAGATTGGAGACATCAAGTTTTTGGACGAATTTTTGAGGAATTTTCAAATTTTCAGAAATGAGGTTCCAGATAAGGTCAAAAACTACATACTCAGATCTTCACCAAACTTTGCAGGGATACATTGGATGTCAAGACACGTGGGAAAAACGTACAAAACAATAGATTGGAGACGTCAAGATTTTGGACGAATTTTTTAAGAATTTTCAAATTTTGAGATAGGAGGTTCCAGATAAGGTCAAAAACGATATACTCAGATCTTCACCAAACTTTGCAGGGATACATTGGATGTCAAGACACGTGGAAAAAACGTACAAAACAAGAGATTGGGGTCATCAAGATTTTGGACGGATTCTTTAGGAATTTTCAAATTTTCAGATGGGAGGTTCCAGATAAGGTCAAAAACTGCAAACTCAGATCTTCACCAAACTTTGCAGGGATACATTGGATGTCAAGACACGTGGAAAAAACGTACAAAACAAGAGTTTGGAGACGTCAAGATTTTGGACGAATTTTTTAAGAATTTTCAAATTTTCAGAAAGGATGTTCCAGATAAGGTCAAAAACGACATACTCAGATCTTCACCAAACTTTCCAGGGATACATTGGATGTCAAGACACGTGGAAAAAACGTACAAAACAAGACATTGGAGACATCAAGATTTTGGACGAATTTTTGAGGAATTTTCAAATTTTCAGAAATGAGGTTCCAGATAAGGTCAAAAACTACATACTCAGATCTTCACCAAACTTTGCAGGGATACATTGGATGTCAAGACACGTGGGAGAAACTTACAAAACAAGAGATTGGAGACATCAAGATTTTGGACGAATTTTTTAACAATTTTCAAATTTTCAGATAGGAGGTTCCAGATAAGGTCAAAAACTACATACTCAGATCTTCACCAAACTTTGCAGGGATACATTGGATGTCAAGACACGTGGAAAAAACGTACAAAACAAGAGATTGGGTCATCAAGATTTTGGACGGATTTTTTAGGAATTTTCAAATTTTCAGATGGGAGGTTCCAGATAAGGTCAAAAACTACATACTCAGATCTTCACCAAACTTTACAGGGATACATTGGATGTCAAGACACGTGGAAAAAACGTACAAAACAAGAGATTGGAGACGTCAAGATTTTGGACGAATTTTTTAAGAATTTTCAAATTTCCAGAAAGGATGTTCCAGATAAAGTCAAAAACGACATACTCAGATCTTCACCAAACTTTGCAGGGATACATTGGATGTCAAGACACGTGGAAAAAACGTACAAAACAAGAGATTGGGGACATCAAGATTTTGGACGAATTTTTTAAGAATTTTCAAATTTTCAGATAGGAGGTTCGAGATAAGGTCAAAAACTACATACTCAGATCTTCACCAAACTTTGCAGGGATACATTAAATGTCAAGACACGTGGGAAAAACATACAAAACATAGGATTGGGGACATCAAGATTTTGGTCAAATTTTTTAAGAATTTTCAAATTTTCAGATAGGAGGTTCCATATGAGGTCAAAAACTACATACTCAGATCTTCACCAAACATTGCAGGGAACATTGGATGTCAAGACACGTGAAAAAAACGTACAAAACAAGAGATTGGAGACATCAAGATTTTGGACGAATTTTTTAAGAATTTTCAAATTTTCAGATGGGAGGTTCCAGATAAGGTCAAAAACGACATACTCAGATCTTCACCAAACTTTGCATGGATACATTGGATGTCAAGACACGTGGAAAAAACATACAAAACATAGAATTTGGGACATCAAGATTTTGGTCGAATTTTTTAAGAATTTTCAAATTTTCAGATAGGAGGTTCCATATAAGGTCAAAAACTACATACTCAGATCTTCACCAAACTATGCAGGGATACATTGGATGTCAAGACACGTGGAAAAAACGTACAAAACAAGAGATTGGAGACATCAAGATTTTGGACGAATTTTTGAAGAATTTTCAAATTTTCAGATAGGAGGTTCCAGATAATGTCAAAAACTACATACTCAGATCTTCACCAAACGTTGCAGGGATACTTTGCATGTCAAGACACGTGGGAAAAACGTACAAAACAAGAGATTGGAGACATCAAGATTTTGGACGAATTTTTTAAGAATTTTCAAATTTTCAGATGGGAGGTTCCAGATAAGGTCAAAAACGACATACTCAGATCTTCACCAAACTTTGCATGGATACATTGGATGTCAAGACACGTGGAAAAAACGTACAAAACAAGAGATTGGAGACATCAAGATTTTGGACGAATTTTTTAAGAATTTTCAAATTTTCAGAAAGGAGGTTCCATATAAGGTCAAAAACTACATACTCAGATCTTCTCCAAACTTTGCAGGAATACATTGGATGTCAAGACACGTGGAAAAAACGTACAAAACAAGAGATTGGGGTCATCAAGATTTTGGACGAATTTTTTAAGAATTTTCAAATTTTCAGATAGGAGGTTCCAGATAAGGTCAAAAACGACATACTCAGATCTTCACCAAACTTTGCAGGGATACATTGGATGTCAAGACACGTGGGAAAAACATACAAAACATAGGATTGGGGACATCAAGATCTTGGTCAAATTTTTTAAGAATTTTCAAATTTTCAGATAGGAGGTTCCATATGAGGTCAAAAACTACATACTCAGATCTTCACCAAACATTGCAGGGAACATTGGATGTCAAGACACGTGGAAAAAACGTACAAAACAAGAGATTGGAGACATCAAGATTTTCGACGAATTCTTTAAGAATTTTCAAATTTTCAGATGGGAGGTTCCAGATGAGGTCAAAAACGATATACTCAGATCTTCACCAAACTTTGCATGGATACATTGGATGTCAAGACACGTGGAAAAACATACAAAACATAGAATTGGGGACATCAAGATTTTGGTCGAATTTTTTAAGAATTTTCAAATTTTCAGATAGGAGGTTCCATATAAGATCAAAAACTACATACTCAGATCTTCACCAAACTATGCGGGGATACATTGGATGAAAAGACACGTGGAAAAAACGTACAAAACAAGAGATTGGAGACATCAAGATTTTGGACGAATTTTTTAAGAATTTTCAAATTTTCAGATAGGAGGTTCCAGATAAGGTCAAAAACTACATACTCAGATCTTCACCAAACTTTGCAGGGATACATTGGATGTCAAGACACGTGGAAAAAACGTACAAAACAAGAGATTGGAGACATCAAGATTTTGGACGAATTTTTGAGGAATTTTCAAATTTTCAGAAATGAGGTTCCAGATAAGGTCAAAAACTACATACTCAGATCTTCACCAAACTATGCAGGGATACATTGGATGTCAAGACACGTGGGAAAAACGTACAAAACAATAGATTGGAGACGTCAAGATTTTGGACGAATTTTTTAAGAATTTTCAAATTTTGAGATAGGAGGTTCCAGATAAGGTCAAAAACTACATACTCAGATCTTCACCAAACTTTGCAGGGATACATTGGATGTCAAGACACGTGGAAAAAACGTACAAAACAAGAGATTGGGGTCATCAAGATTTTGGACGGATTCTTTAGGAATTTTCAAATTTTCAGATGGGAGGTTCCAGATAAGGTCAAAAACTACATACTCAGATCTTCACCAAACTTTGCAGGGATACATTGGATGTCAAGACACGTGGAAAAAACGAACAAAACAAGAGTTTGCAGACGTCAAGATTTTGGACGATTTTTTTAAGAATTTTCAAATTTTCAGAAAGGATGTTCCAGATAAGGTCAAAAACGACCTACTCAGATCTTCACCAAACTTTCCAGGGATACATTGGATGTCAAGACACGTGGAAAAAACGTACAAAACAAGAGATTGGAGACATCAAGATTTTGGACGAATTTTTTAAGAATTTTCAAATTTTCAGATAGGAGGTTCCAGATAAGGTCAAAAACTACATACTCAGATCTTCCCCAAACTTTGCAGGGATACATTGAATGTCAAGACACGTGGAAAAAACGTACAAAACAAGACATTGGAGACATCAAGATTTTGGACGAATTTTTTAGGAATTTTCAAATTTTCAGAAATGAGGTTCCAGATAAGGTCAAAAACTACATACTCAGATCTTCACCAAACTTTGCAGGGATACATTGGATGTCAAGACACGTGGGAAAAACGTACAAAACAAGAGATTGGAGACATCAAGATTTTGGACGAATTTTTTAACAATTTTCAAATTTTCAGATAGGAGGTTCCAGATAAGGTCAAAAACTACATACTCAGATCTTCACCAAACTTTGCAGGGATACATTGGATGTCAAGACACGTGGAAAAAACGTACAAAACAAGAGATTGGGTCATCAAGATTTTGGACGGATTTTTTAGGAATTTTCAAATTTTCAGATGGGAGGTTCCAGATAAGGTCAAAAACTACATACTCAGATCTTCACCAAACTTTACAGGGATACATTGGATGTCAAGACACGTGGAAAAAACGTACAAAACAAGAGATTGGAGACATCAAGATTTTGGACGAATTTTTTAAGAATTTTCAAATTTCCAGATAAGGTCAATAACGACATACTCAGATCTTCACCAAACTTTGCAGGGATACATTGGATGTCAAGACACGTGGAAAAAACGTACAAAACAAGAGATTGGGGACATCAAGATTTTGGACGAATTTTTTAAGAATTTTCAAATTTTCAGATAGGAGGTTCCAGATAAGGTCAAAAACTACATACTCAGATCTTCACCAAACTTTGCAGGGATACATTGGATGTCAAGACACGTGGGAAAAACATACAAAACATAGGATTGGGGACATCAAGATTTTGGTCAAATTTTTTAAGAATTTTCAAATTTTCAGATAGGAGGTTCCATATGAGGTCAAAAACTACATACTCAGATCTTCACCAAACATTGCAGGGAACATTGGATGTCAAGACACGTGAAAAAAACGTACAAAACAAGAGATTGGAGACATCAAGATTTTGGACGAATTTTTTAAAAATTTTCAAATTTTCAGATGGGAGGTTCCAGATAAGGTCAAAAACGACATACTCAGATCTTCACCAAACTTTGCAAGGATACATTGGATGTCAAGACACGTGGAAAAATCATACAAAACATAGAATTTGGGACATCAAGATTTTGGTCGAATTTTTTAAGAATTTTCAAATTTTCAGATAGGAGGTTCCATATAAGGTCAAAAACTACATACTCAGATCTTCACCAAACTATGCAGGGATACATTGGATGTCAAGACACGTGGAAAAAACGTACAAAACAAGAGATTGGAGACATCAAGATTTTGGACGAATTTTTTAAGAATTTTCAAATTTTCAGATAGGAGGTTCCAGATAAGGTCAAATACTACATACTCAGATCTTCACCAAACTTTGCAGGGATACATTGGATGTCAAGATAAGTGGAAAAAACGTACAAAACAAGAGATTGGAGACATCAAGATTTTGGACGAATTTTTGAGGAATTTTCAAATTTTCAGAAATGAGGTTCCAGATAAGGTCAAAAACTACATACTCAGATCTTCACCAAACTTTGCAGGGATACATTGGATGTCAAGACACGTGGGAAAAACGTACAAAACAAGAGATTGGAGACGTCAAGATTTTGGACGAATTTTTTAAGAATTTTCAAATTTTCAGATAGGAGGTTCCATATGAGGTCAAAAACTACATACTCAGATCTTCACCAAACATTGCAGGGAACATTGGATGTCAAGACACGTGGAAAAAACGTACAAAACAAGAGATTGGAGACATCAAGATTTTGGACGAATTTTTTAAGAATTTTCAAATTTTCAGATGGGAGGTTCCAGATAAGGTCAAAAACGACATACTCAGATCTTCACCAAACTTTGCATGGATACATTGGATGTCAAGACACGTGGAAAAAACATACAAAACATAGAATTGGGGACATCAAGATTTTGGTCGAATTTTTTAAGAATTTTCAAATTTTCAGATAGGAGGTTCCATATAAGGTCAAAAACTATATACTCAGATCTTCACCAAACTATGCAGGGATACATTGGATGTCAAGACACGTGGAAAAAACGTACAAAACAAGAGATTGGACACATCAAGATTTTGGACGAATTTTTTAAGAATTTTCAAATTTTCAGATAGGAGGTTCCAGATAAGGTCAAAAACTACATACTCAGATCTTCACCAAACTTTGCAGGGATACATTGGATGTCAAGACACGTGGAAAAAACGTACAAAACAAGAGATTGGAGACATCAAGATTTTGGACGAATTTTTGAGGAATTTTCAAATTTTCAGAAATGAGGTTCCAGATAAGGTCAAAAACTACATACTCAGATCTTCACCAAACTTATCAGGGATACATTGGATGTCAAGACACGTGGCAAAAACGTACAAAACAAGAGATTGGAGACATCAAGATTTTGGACGAATTTTTTAAGAATTTTCAAATTTTCAGATAGGAGGTTCCATATAAGGTCAAAAACTACATACTCAGATCTTCACCAAACTTTGCATGGATACATTGGATGTCAAGACACGTGGAAAAATCTTACAAAACAAGAGATTGGGGGCATCAAGATTTTGGACGGATTTTTTAGGAATTTTCAAATTTTCAGATGGGAGGTTCCAGATAAGGTCAAAAACTATATACTCAGATCTTCACCAAACTTTGCAGGGATACATTGGATGTCAAGACACGTGGAAAAAACGTACAAAACAAGAGATTGGAGACGTCAAGGTTTTGGACGAATTTTTTAAGAATTTTCAAATTTTCAGAAAGGATGTTCCAGATGAGTTCAAAAACGACATACTCAGATCTTCACCAAACTTTGCAGGGATACATTGGATGTCAAGACACGTGGAAAAAACGTACAAAACAAGAGATTGGAGACATCAAGATTTTAGACGAATTTTTTAAGAATTTTCAAATTTTCAGATAGGAGGTTCCAGATAAGGTCAAAAACTACATACTCAGATCTTCACCAAACTTTGCATGGATACATTGGATGTCAAGACACGTGGAAAAATCATACAAAACATAGAATTTGGGACATCAAGATTTTGGTCGAATTTTTTAAGAATTTTCAAATTTTCAGATAGGAGGTTCCATATAAGGTCAAAAACTACATACTCAGATCTTCACCAAACTATGCAGGGATACATTGGATGTCAAGACACGTGGAAAAAACGTACAAAACAAGAGATTGGAGACATCAAGATTTTGGACGAATTTTTTAAGAATTTTCAAATTTTCAGATAGGAGGTTCCAGATAAGGTCAAATACTACATACTCAGATCTTCACCAAACTTTGCAGGGATACATTGGATGTCAAGATAAGTGGAAAAAACGTACAAAACAAGAGATTGGAGACATCAAGATTTTGGACGAATTTTTGAGGAATTTTCAAATTTTCAGAAATGAGGTTCCAGATAAGGTCAAAAACTACATACTCAGATCTTCACCAAACTTTGCAGGGATACATTGGATGTCAAGACACGTGGGAAAAACGTACAAAACAAGAGATTGGAGACGTCAAGATTTTGGACGAATTTTTTAAGAATTTTCAAATTTTCAGATAGGAGGTTCCATATGAGGTCAAAAACTACATACTCAGATCTTCACCAAACATTGCAGGGAACATTGGATGTCAAGACACGTGGAAAAAACGTACAAAACAAGAGATTGGAGACATCAAGATTTTGGACGAATTTTTTAAGAATTTTCAAATTTTCAGATGGGAGGTTCCAGATAAGGTCAAAAACGACATACTCAGATCTTCACCAAACTTTGCATGGATACATTGGATGTCAAGACACGTGGAAAAAACATACAAAACATAGAATTGGGGACATCAAGATTTTGGTCGAATTTTTTAAGAATTTTCAAATTTTCAGATAGGAGGTTCCATATAAGGTCAAAAACTATATACTCAGATCTTCACCAAACTATGCAGGGATACATTGGATGTCAAGACACGTGGAAAAAACGTACAAAACAAGAGATTGGACACATCAAGATTTTGGACGAATTTTTTAAGAATTTTCAAATTTTCAGATAGGAGGTTCCAGATAAGGTCAAAAACTACATACTCAGATCTTCACCAAACTTTGCAGGGATACATTGGATGTCAAGACACGTGGAAAAAACGTACAAAACAAGAGATTGGAGACATCAAGATTTTGGACGAATTTTTGAGGAATTTTCAAATTTTCAGAAATGAGGTTCCAGATAAGGTCAAAAACTACATACTCAGATCTTCACCAAACTTATCAGGGATACATTGGATGTCAAGACACGTGGCAAAAACGTACAAAACAAGAGATTGGAGACATCAAGATTTTGGACGAATTTTTTAAGAATTTTCAAATTTTCAGATAGGAGGTTCCATATAAGGTCAAAAACTACATACTCAGATCTTCACCAAACTTTGCATGGATACATTGGATGTCAAGACACGTGGAAAAATCTTACAAAACAAGAGATTGGGGGCATCAAGATTTTGGACGGATTTTTTAGGAATTTTCAAATTTTCAGATGGGAGGTTCCAGATAAGGTCAAAAACTATATACTCAGATCTTCACCAAACTTTGCAGGGATACATTGGATGTCAAGACACGTGGAAAAAACGTACAAAACAAGAGATTGGAGACGTCAAGGTTTTGGACGAATTTTTTAAGAATTTTCAAATTTTCAGAAAGGATGTTCCAGATGAGTTCAAAAACGACATACTCAGATCTTCACCAAACTTTGCAGGGATACATTGGATGTCAAGACACGTGGAAAAAACGTACAAAACAAGAGATTGGAGACATCAAGATTTTAGACGAATTTTTTAAGAATTTTCAAATTTTCAGATAGGAGGTTCCAGATAAGGTCAAAAACTACATACTCAGATCTTCACCAAACTTTGCAGGGATACATTGGATGTCAAGACACGTGGAAAAAACGTACAAAACAAGAGATTGGAGACATCAAGATTTTGGTCCAATTTTTGAGAAATTTTCAAATTTTCAGAAATGAGGTTCCAGATAAGCCAAAAACTACATACTCAGATCTTCACCAAACTTTGCAGGGATACATTGGATGTCAAGACACGTGGGAAAAACGTACAAAACAAGAGATTGGAGACATCAAGATTTTGGACGAATTTTTTAACAATTTTCAAATTTTCAGATAGGAGGTTCCAGATAAGGTCAAAAACTACATACTCAGATCTTCACAAAACTTTGCAGGGATACATTGGATGTCAAGACACGTGGGAAAAACGTACAAAACAAGAGATTGGAGACATCAAGATTTTGGACGAATTTTTTAAGAATTTTCAAATTTTCAGATAGGAGGTTCCAGATAAGGTCAAAAACTACATACTCAGATCTTCACTAAACTTTGCAGGGATACATTGGATGTCAAGACACGTGGAAAAAACGTACAAAACAAGAGATTGGGGTCATCAAGATTTTGGACGGATTTTTTAGGAATTTTCAAATTTTCAGATGGGAGGTTCCAGATAAGGTCAAAAACTACATACTCAGATCTTCACCAAACTTTACAGGGATACATTGGATGTCAAGACACGTGGGAAAAACGTACAAAACAAGAGATTGGAGACATCAAGATTTTGGACGAATTCTTTAAGAATTTTCAAATTTTCAGAAAGGATGTTCCAGATAAGGTCAAAAACGACATACTCAGATCTTCACCAAACTTTGCAGGGATACATTGGATGTCAAGACACGTGGAAAAAACGTACAAAACAAGAGATTGGAGACGTCAAGGTTTTGGACGAATTTTTTAAGAATTTTCAAATTTTCAGAAAGGATGTTCCAGATGAGTTCAAAAACGACATACTCAGATCTTCACCAAACTTTGCAGGGATACATTGGATGTCAAGACACGTGGAAAAAACGTACAAAACAAGAGATTGGAGACATCAAGATTTTAGACGAATTTTTTAAGAATTTTCAAATTTTCAGATAGGAGGTTCCAGATAAGGTCAAAAACTACATACTCAGATCTTCACCAAACTTTGCAGGGATACATTGGATGTCAAGACACGTGGAAAAAACGTACAAAACAAGAGATTGGAGACATCAAGATTTTGGTCCAATTTTTGAGAAATTTTCAAATTTTCAGAAATGAGGTTCCAGATAAGCCAAAAACTACATACTCAGATCTTCACCAAACTTCGCAGGGATACATTGGATGTCAAGACACGTGGGAAAAACGTACAAAACAAGAGATTGGAGACATCAAGATTTTGGACGAATTTTTTAACAATTTTCAAATTTTCAGATAGGAGGTTCCAGATAAGGTCAAAAACTACATACTCAGATCTTCACCAAACTTTGCAGGGATACATTGGATGTCAAGACACGTGGGAAAAACGTACAAAACAAGAGATTGGAGACATCAAGATTTTGGACGAATTTTTTAAGAATTTTCAAATTTTCAGATAGGAGGTTCCAGATAAGATCAAAAACTACATACTCAGATCTTCACTAAACTTTGCAGGGATACATTGGATGTCAAGACACGTGGAAAAAACGTACAAAACAAGAGATTGGGGTCATCAAGATTTTGGACGGATTTTTTAGGAATTTTCAAATTTTCAGATGGGAGGTTCCAGATAAGGTCAAAAACTACATACTCAGATCTTCACCAAACTTTACAGGGATACATTGGATGTCAAGACACGTGGAAACAACGTACAAAACAAGAGATTGGAAACTTCAAGATTTTGGAAGAATTCTTTAAGAATTTTCAAATTTTCAGAAAGGATGTTCCAGATAAGGTCAAAAACGACATACTCAGATCTTCACCAAACTTTGCAGGGATACATTGGATGTCAAGACACGTGGAAAAAACGTACAAAACAAGAGATTGGAGACATCAAGATTTTGGACGAATTTTTTAAGAATTTTAAAATTTTCAGATAGGAGGTTCCAGATAAGGTCAAAAACTACATACTCAGATCTTGACCAAACTTTGCAGGGATACATTGGATGTCAAGACACGTGGAAAAAACGTATAAAACAAGAGATTGGGGACGTCAAGATTTTGGACGAATTTTTTAAGAATTTTCAAATTTTCAGAAAGAATGTTCCAGATAAGGTCAAAAACGACATACTCAGATCTTCACCAAACTTTGCAGGGATACATTGGATGTCAAGACACGTGGAAAAAACGTACAAAACAAGAGATTGGAGACATCAAGATTTTGGACGAATTTTTGAGGAATTTTCAAATTTTCAGAAATGAGGTTCCAGATAAGGTCAAAATCTACATACTCAGATCTTCACCAAACTTTGCAGGGATACATTGGATGTCAAGACACGTGGAAAAAACGTACAAAACAAGAGATTGGAGACATCAAGATTTTGGACGAATTTTTTAAGAATTTTCAAATTTTCAGAAAGGATGTTGCAGATAATGTCAAAAACTACATACTCAGATCTTCACCAAACATTGCAGGGAACATTGGATGTCAAGACACGTGGAAAAAACGTACAAAACAAGAGATTGGAGACATCAAGATTTTGGACGAATTTTTTAAGAATTTTCAAATTTTCAGATGGGAGGTTCCAGATAAGGTCAAAAACGACATACTCAGATCTTCACCAAACTTTGCATAGATACATTGGATGTCAAGACACGTGGAAAAAACATACAAAACATAGAATTGGGGACATCAAGATTTTGGTCGAATTTTTTAAGAATGTTCAAATTTTCAGATAGGAGGTTCCAGATAAGGTCAAAAACTATATACTCAGATCTTCACCAAACTATGCAGGGATACATTGGATGTCAAGACACGTGGAAAAAACGTACAAAACAAGAGATTGGAGACATCAAGATTTTGGACGAATTTTTTAAGAATTTTCAAATTTTCAGATAGGAGGTTCCAGATAAGGTCAAAAACTACATACTCAGATCTTCACCAAACTTTGCAGGGATACATTGGATGTCAAGACACGTGGGAAAAACGTACAAAACAAGAGATTGGAGACATCAAGATTTTGGACGAATTTTTTAAGAATTTTCAAATTTTCAGATGGGAGGTTCCAGATAAGGTCAAAAACTACATACTCAGATCTTCACCAAACTTTGCAGGGATACATTGGATGTCAAGACACGTGGAAAAATCGTACAAAACAAGAGATTGGGGGCATCAAGATTTTGGACGGATTTTTTAGGAATTTTCAAATTTTCAGATGGGAGGTTCCAGATAAGGTCAAAAACTACATACTCAGATCTTCACCAAACTTTGCAGGGATACATTGGATGTCAAGACACGTGGAAAAAACGTACAAAACAAGAGATTGGAGACGTCAAGATTTTGGACGAATTTTTTAAGAATTTTCAAATTTTCAGAAAGGATGTTCCAGATGAGTTCAAAAACGACATACTCAGATCTTCACCAAACTTTGCAGGGATACATTGGATGTCAAGACACGTGGAAAAAACGTACAAAACAAGAGATTGGAGACATCAAGATTTTGGACGAATTTTTTAAGAATTTTCAAATTTTCAGATAGGAGGTTCCAGATAAGGTCAAAAACTACATACTCAGATCTTCACCAAACTTTGCAGGGATACATTGGATGTCAAGACACGTGGAAAAAAAGTACAAAACAAGAGATTGGAGACATCAAGATTTTGGTCCAATTTTTGAGGAATTTTCAAATTTTCAGAAATGAGGTTCCAGATAAGGTCAAAAACTACATACTCAGATCTTCACCAAACTTTGCAGGGATACATTGGATGTCAAGACACGTGGGAAAAACGTACAAAACAAGAGATTGGAGACATCAAGATTTTGGACGAATTTTTTAACAATTTTCAAATTTTCAGATAGGAGGTTCCAGATAAGGTCAAAAACTACATACTCAGATCTTCACCAAACTTTACAGGGATACATTGGATGTCAAGACACGTGGGAAAAACGTACAAAACAAGAGATTGGAGACATCAAGATTTTGGACGAATTTTTTAAGAATTTTCAAATTTTCAGATAGGAGGTTCCAGATAAGGTCAAAAACTACATACTCAGATCTTCACTAAACTTTGCAGGGATACATTGGATGTCAAGACACGTGGAAAAAACGTACAAAACAAGAGATTGGGGTCATCAAGATTTTGGACGGATTTTTTAGGAATTTTCAAATTTTCAGATGTGAGGTTCCAGATAAGGTCAAAAACTACATACTCAGATCTTCACCAAACTTTACAGGGATACATTGGATGTCAAGACACGTGGAAACAACGTACAAAACAAGAGATTGGAAACGTCAAGATTTTGGACGAATTTTTTAAGAATTTTCAAATTTTCAGAAAGGATGTCCCAGATAAGGTCAAAAACGACATACTCAGATCTTCACCAAACTTTGCAGGGATACATTTGATGTCAAGACACGTGGAAAAAACGTACAAAACAAGAGATTGGAGACATCAAGATTTTGTACGAATTTTTTAAGAATTTTAAAATTTTCAGATAGGAGGTTCCAGATAAGGTCAAAAACTACATACTCAGATCTTGACCAAACTTTGCAGGGATACATTGGATGTCAAGACACGTGGAAAAAACGTATAAAAGTAGTTGTATTTACGGTACTATAAACCCGAGAAAGTACGAACCCCTCTCCAGCAGATTTGCTATACTTAAATCAAGCTCAACATGCCTATATGGGTTTCTTGCTCTAGTGTGGAACCCTAGTCTAACCTAAGAATTTTGGAAAAATGCCCTCGGGAATTTTTCAGAAAGGAAGAGCCTCCTCAGATTGATTTGCTTATACTTACAAAAGGCACTTCTGTGAGATTGTTGTCCATAAATTTGTTAAAAATATGCCCCTCTTGTGGCCATACTTAAAACTAGGCCACCCACACACATACACACACATACATACACACACATACATACACATACACACACCCACACATACACACACACACACACACACATACATATTTATTTCTGGTTTAAGTTCAATTGGATACCAGGCTTAATTTGTTTATCTAATATTAAAACAATGTAATTCTTCTAGAATTGCTCTGTGACAACAGACCCATCTATGTGCAAATGCCTGAACTCGGTGAATACTTGGGAACAAGTCAATTTTTTTCATTATGTCAATATTTTTAACTTCTTTTGCCAGTAATAGGGAAATGGTAGCAAGCAATAAACAAAGTACTTTGGAGCTGAATATTCCTTTCTTAGACGTCGTATATTACTAAAATATCTTTAATTTACATATTTTCTCATACCGCTGTATCTTGTTCTATTAGGCCTCTTTGAGAACATTGCCTATTAGGACTCTTCAAGAACATTGCCTATTAGTAAAATAATAGGACAAGCATATGGCGGTATGGGGATATGTGAATTGTTGGTTTCTTCAATTCAGATAAATGGATTGAATAGAAACTAGGATATTTTGCATTTGTTATATTCAGTTTATTTGTTGTAATCTGTTCATATATAAAATCAAGCCCCGAGAAAGTATAAGATCAATACTTGAACAATATGTGCGCATGACGGCCCCAAAGCGGTGGGATCGATACTTTCCGCACGGTGCACAGTTCTATTTGCCTGCATTGAGTCTTATTAGAGCGAGCTCCGGCAGTTTTATTCTGATCGATTAGTTCCAGAGTTGTCCACCGCCGCGCCGGGAGGCAATGGCGCTGCGGTATGGATTGCATCGATTAGTTCCAGACAATTCCGCTCCCCTAAGCGTGGAGGCGCTGCGGTACGGATTGCATGTATGCTCAGCAGAAAAACGGGAGGTTCATTCAGAAGAAAGTACTTCGGCAAAAATGTTAGAGAATAGCTCATGTTTCTGAATGTACCCCATACAGTGTTTCTATTGGCTCTGTAAAACTATAAAAGCCAGGGTACAGTGCAGATTCTTCACTATTGCTGGATTGGCAGTGGAACCCACTACTCCACCAAAGTATAGGAGACTTGAAGCATATAATTTGGCGGAATAATCCAAGTAAGGTCATATATACATACACATACAAAGCACAGTGCTGAACCCAACTGATCCAGTATAAAGTTTTGATTTGAACCCCAAGAAATTGTATATAAATACCAAAGCCAAAAAATATTAATACACATACACACATACACACACACACAAAGTACAGTGCTGAACCCAACTGATCCAGTATAAAGTTTTGAATTGAATCCCAGGAAATTGTATATAAATACCAAAGCCAAAAATATTAAGTGTATACACACATATATACATACACACACACAAAGTACAGTGCTGAACCCAACTGATATTTTTTATCCAGTATAAAGTTTTGAATTGAATCCCAGGAAATTGTATATAATAAACAACAACAAAAATGCCGAATCAAAAATATTGTAATCAATGCAATAAGAATATATCCAGCTCTAATTGGGCCAAGCATCAAAAAATTTGTAATCCAGACAAATACAAAACTCCCACAAAAATTTGCCCCAAATGCAATAGAAAATATAACATGGAATATTTCACATATACACATAAAAATACTTGCTCTGCACAACTATCTACATCTGGTCTGAAAAGAAGGCACGAAGCACCTCTTAATGCCAGAGCAGCAAAACAGCCACGCCATGAACCTATCCGTAGCAGTTTTAACGGCCAATTAAGGGATCACCGGTTTGTATCAGAGCCAAGATGCGGCATTGAGAATTTCTTAAACAGTATAAATCCTAATCTGCAGGCAATTCTTAATGCACAAAATGGCTCTTATAAGCTCTCCCTCAAATTGTTTGTACAATATAAGAAGCCAAATGGCACAAAATTTACACATCCCCACATAACAGAAACTGTACCGGTATATTCAAATGCAAATTTAGACACAATAATAGGCAATTTGATAGATCAATTAAATATCAAACACTCTGAATTTGCGGCAAAAGAGTCCGGATGGAGCCTATGCGGTTCATCACACAAGTTATATGTTAATATTTCTGAATTCAGCCCATTACAAGGTTCCACATATGTGCCATTACCTGCCAATATCAAAAACAAAAGAGCCGTGGTTAATATAGAAAATACCGACCAGAAATGTTTTCTGTGGTGTATATTAGCTGCTTTGTTTCTAGTTTCAAGGCATCCTGAGAGAATAAGTTATTACAAACAACATGAACATCTTTTTGACGATGCATTGGAGGGTTTAGAATATCCAATGTCAGTTCAGAATATTGATAAATTTGAAAAAAGGGCCAGACACATCAATGGCAAACAATTATCTATTAATGTATTTATTTGTTCCACTGGCAATTGCCCGATAGCACCTCTCAGAATCAGTACACTTGATGATGAATCTGCTATTCCGATTGATCTGCTCTTAATTGAAGGGGATGGCACATATCATTATACTCTGATACATAATCTTGAAGCTTTAGTGAGAACACAACTAGACAAAACTCATAAAATATTCAAGTTGTGCAGAAGATGTTTAACTGTATTTGATGGTCAAAAAATGGTGAAGGGGGTTCGGGAAGAGAATGCAGAAATTGCTAAAAACAAGTTAATTGAGCATCTGAAATACTGTGGGAACCATAAACCTGTTCATATGGTAATGCCTAATCCAAGTGAAAATTGCAAATTCAAAAAGTTTGAAGCCTTGTTGGAACACCCAGTATATATTGTCTGTGATTTTGAATCGAACCTCAAACCTCTTGCATTCTGTAGCCCAGATCCCGAAGAATCTGCAATTACACCATACCAGCTACATGAACCTTCCAGCTTTTGTTGTGTAGTTGTACAGGATGGTGTTGTTATTAAAGAATATTCATACGTGGGACCAAATGCCATCAAAGAATTTGCACATAGAATAAAAAATGTGTGCCGTGACATAGCATCTAACATCTTATTAATATCAAAGCCTATGTTGCCTTTAACAGAGAAACAGATTGAAGATTTCAACAAAGCAGAAAAATGCCCGGTATGTGATTCTGAATTTTCAGATACAAATATCAAGGTGAAACACCATTCTCATACAGATGGTCGATATAAACAGGCCCTGTGTAATAGCTGTAATATTCAGATCAAGAGACCAAGATTTATCCCCATATTTTGCCATGGAGCATCCAATTATGATTTCCATCATCTGATCAGGTACGAGGGGTTTGAGAAGCAGAATTTAAATATTTTAGCTGAAAATGATGAAAAATATATATCTATTAGCAAGATAATTAAAGTTGATGGTGTTCCTATTCACATAAGATTTCTTGATTCTTACAGATTTTTACCTGCTAGCCTGGCCACACTGGCCTCTCAATTATCTGATGATGACTTGAAAATCACACGTGCCTCGTTTCCAAATCAGGACCTGAAATTAATTAGGCGGAAGGGTGTATATCCATATGACTATGTCTCAGATTTTTCTAAATTTGATGAGTGTTCCCTGCCACCACAAGAAGCATTTTACAGCAAAATCAGAGGATCTGGAATCACTAATAAAGATTATCACCATGCCAAATTGATGTGGAAGAGTTTAAAATGCAAGACATTTCGTGATTATCACATGGCTTATTTGAAACTTGATGTGACCCTCTCAACTGATATAATACAGACATTCAGAAAATCTTCCATGCAAAATTATGGACTGGACCCAGTGTATTTTTACAGTGCCCCGGGCCTAGCATGGGCCGCAACGTTTTTCAACACCAAAAAGCCATTGGATCTGATCCACGATCAAGATATGTATCTGTTTATGGAGGAAGGTATAAGAGGGGGGATGGCGCAATGTTCCCAGAGATATGCCAGAGCAAATAACAAGCATATGCCTGATTATGATCCAGCACGGCCATCAAATTATATACTGTATGTAGATGCAAACAACCTCTATGGTCACGCTATGATGGATAAACTGCCATATGCAGGGCTTGAGTGGGTTGAAGATTTCAATATTGAAGATCTTCAGAATTTTGATGACAGTGAATATGGCCTCTTCTTAGAGACTGAACTGATATTTCCAGATCATTTACACAACAAATTTTCTGATCTGCCCCCAATTCCCGAGGTTCAGTGCTCACCTGGCTCTAAACAGAAGAAGCTCATGATGACACTGGAGCCAAAACAGGGTTATGTCATATATTATAAAAACCTCCAATTCCTGATGAAACATGGTGTCCAAGTGACCAAAGTTGGAAAAGTCTTAAGGTTCAGGCACTCAGAATGGTTGAAACCATACATTGATACAAACACAGAGCTTCGAACATCTGCAAAGAGCCAATTTGATAAGAGCTTGTTTAAATTGATGGTAAATTCAGTGTATGGCAAAACAATTGAAAATGTCAGAAAACATACCGATGTTAAAATAATTACTGACCCCAGCCGGAGCAAAAAATTGGTTGCAAAGCCCAACTTCAATTACAGAAGAATTTATGATGAGCACATGGCACTTTTCAACATGATGAAAACAAAGATTAAATTTGATAAACCTATTTATGTAGGGGCTGTGATATTGGAATTGTCCAAATTACATATGTTAATATTGTATTATGATGTGCTGAAACCTTTTTATGGTGATCGTGTAAAATTATTGTACATGGACACGGATAGTTTTATTCTTGATATTCAAACAGAAGATGTTTATCAAGATATGTCACAGCCTGAATTTTTTCAATACTTTGATACCAGTGAACATACAAGAATTCAACCCCACAACAAAAAGGTGCCTGGCAAGTTAAAAGATGAGACACTTGGTGATGTTATTGTAGAATTTGCTGGGTTAAGAGCCAAGATGTACACTTTTGAGACATGTAGTGGTGCTGTTGTCAAAAAGGCCAAGGGTATTGGCAGAGTTACTGTGGAAAAAGATCTTGTATTTGAAGATTATAAAAATTGCATCAAATCCCAGAGTTCAATCAGAACATCAGAAAATAGAATTCAGAGTGAGGATCACTTGTTGACTAGCAATATTGTAAGAAAAGTGGCCCTGGACCCACATGATGATAAGAGATGCATTTTATCATGTGGCATACATACTCTACCATGGGGTCATTGTGATTTGAAAAGTGGGAAACAATGCCCAATTACAGAGCATGATTTGAAATAAATAAACATGCCTATGAACTTATTTGGGTTCAAGAAACAGGCTATTATGGAGCTACCAACACCACAACCCTCTTCTGATAT
Organism: Lepisma saccharinum; assembly: GCF_977018435.1. Taxonomy (NCBI): domain Eukaryota; kingdom Metazoa; phylum Arthropoda; class Insecta; order Zygentoma; family Lepismatidae; genus Lepisma; species Lepisma saccharinum. The sequence continues at coordinate 154,699 of NW_028143114.1, read as the reverse complement.
GATATCTAAACTGAGTGGCTTGTTAATTATTCATCTGAACAGCATACTTACAGATGTTGATGATGAAACAGGTAAAATATTGTACATATTTAACAATAATTTAAATCATTACCAATTACCTGTAGGTGGTCAATTGCAATTTATTACAACCCCTGAGGGTGATGTTAAAATTTCAATAGGGAGAAATATTTATAGAATTAAGCACTCAAACATGATTTCCGGCACTGTTTATACTGTTTCTGCTGGTGACTGCTTATATATTGAGGTCCCTGGATCTTATGACAAGCTTATACCCTTTTTTATAGAATTAAGAATCAGATACTCTATAATAAATAACCACTAAAAGAAAATGCCTAATGATATATTTGGCCATACAAGACATGAAGATCACAGTGATGAGATTCTGATGCTTGATGTCAGAGTCAAGAAATTAAGAAGTGATTTGCAAGCTTTACAAACTACACTCAATGCCAGTCTTCAATTAGAAATTACAAATTTGCAATCACAATGCATGGACCCTCTTCTTAAAATTGATTCTGAACTCAAATTGCTGCTTCAGAAATATACTGACTTGGCCACATTGGATAATTTTCAAAGTTTGGAAGAAGCTGTAGCAGCTCTTCAAGCCAAATTTAAGACCCAGGCCACCAATTCTGAGCAATTGAAACAACAACTGGAAGAGCAAATAAATAATGTCCAGGCACAGCTCCAAACAATTGTCAAAAGTATAAAATCACAAGAAGATTTTGATCTAGTGATTTCTACTCTAAAAGAACAGATTCAGTCACTCCAGATACCTAATCTGGATCCTCTGCACAATGCCATAGCCGAGGTTAAAGAAAAAATTGAGACACTTGAAAATTTTATGAACAATTTGCCATCTTCTGATGCTTTGAATGCAATAACTCGGAGTGTTGCCAACATTAAGCTGCAACTTGAAACATATGAAGATTTTGGAAAAATTCAAAGTTCCATAACCCATCTTGAGGGTACAATAGCAGCAGTGCAAAATGATTTGGCAAATGTACTAGAATCCAGATTGCCTGGGATTGTAGACACACTTGTCAGTGTCCAGCACCAAATCACAAAGCTTGAAAACCTCAACACTGAATCTGAACTATCACATTTTCATCACTTGATCGATGATATCCAAACAAAACTTGAAATTTTACAACAATCAACACCCACTCAGGCAGATATAGCCCTGCTCCAAAATGCCATGCAAAATGTGGCTGATGCTTCTGAATTAAACAATGTAAAATTGGCACTTGAATTTTTGCAGAATACTGTTTCAAATCTTCCCACATCACAGGAACTTAAAAATATTAAGAGAGCTGTGAATAGGATATTGAAATCAGAAGATATCAAGAATATCCAAGCAGAGATCAAACAACTTACTCAGACAGTTGCCACTCTACCAACCAATCAACATATTAATGAACTGCATGCCCTGTTTGAGGATATCAGAAGACAGGTCCATGATCTTACTGCTCAAAATTCAAAATTGGCAGTTGTTGAAAATTTGCAACAAATTGTAGCTAATATCAAGCAACAGCTAGGGACCATGGAATCCAATCAAGCAAATGCTCTGTCTGTTTTTGCCACCCAGCTCCAAGAGATTGTGCAACAATACAAGAAACTTGTTGTGGACGTAAAGATCAAGCCAGGCCATGATGATGTTGTTAGAACCATCAATGAGCACCTTGAATCTGTAACAAGCAGATTGCTCACAGCAGAAAAAGAAATAACGGGCATAATCGAGAATCCAAAACATACAGTAATTCTTGAATTGTACAGCATCCCCAACAAAGAATATGATTCACCATTTACACCAGGTGGCAAAATATATATGCTGTCCCCTGCACAATTTTATTACCAGTTTTTTGTTGGGGGCACATTGAGACCAATCAAGATCAAATATTGGCATCAGCCACAGGCACACCACTACCCTACCTTATCAATAACAAATGCTGATAACAAAGTAAAAATCACCAGTGTAGAATTGGAGGATTTTACAGACCCCAATACATTAGAAACAGCCTATACTGAAGATGATGGCACTCTGGAATTTAAAATACAAATAGGGGACAAATTATATTTAGAAAATCCTGCAGTATCAGCTGCTGAACACCCTATAGTTGCAATATTCTTGTTTACATATTATGTCTAGACAAATTATTGTTGATGAATTACACAGACAGGCCAGACATAATTTTAAGAGACTCCCAGTAGTTACAAAGGGCATAGATGATTTATGGCAGAGCGACTTGATTGAGTTGGCAAGTGGGCAGTTGAAAAACTTAGACAAAATCAACAAGGGCTACAAGTATCTACTCACTGTAATAGACACATTTTCAAAATTTGCCTGGGCTGTGCCACTCAAATCCAAGACTGGAAAATGTGTTACAGAAGCCCTCAGGACAATCATCAATCATTCAGGAAGATCACCGCGCTATTTGCAAACAGATAATGGCAAAGAATTTTATAATTCTGTGTTCCAACAATTTATTAAAAGCCAGTCAATAAAGCATTACTCGAGTTACAGTGATCTCAAAGCCTCAATTGTAGAGAGATTCAACAGAACCCTAAAAAATCTTATGTATAAACAATTTACACTTCAAGGTAATTATAAATGGCTTAATATTCTTCCAGAACTTCTACATAAATATAACAACTCGGTCCATTCCACAATCAACATGAAACCCTCTGAAGTAACTTCATCTGATGAGCAAAAATTGATCAGGACTGTTTATTATCCTAGATACCAGGCAACAACAAGAAGGGCCAAATACAATGTGGGTGATCAAGTAAGAATCAGCAAATATAAGCACTTATTCAAGAGAGGCTTTACGAGAAACTGGAGCACCGAATTATTTACAGTGGTTCAAGTTAAACCCGGGACCCTTAACACATATATAATAAAAGATCACCGAGGAGAAATTCTCAAAGGCAGGTTCTATGAACAAGAACTCAGCAAAACTAAACAGCCCGACACATATCTCATAGAAAAAATCATCCGCAGAAAAGGCAACAAGTTATTTGTCAAATGGCTGGGTCATCCGGAAAACAGCTGGATCGATGCAAACAAAGTGATAATATGAGCACCTGGGATGTTATAAAAAGGCTGCCAGAACCTGAACAACAGAATAAGAGAAATGGAGTGCTGCTGCCTGATAATATTAGGTGTCTTATTGTTGGGCCATCTGCTTGTGGTAAAACTACACTAATAGTTGATAATTTTTTATTGGCACCCAACTGGTTAGACTGGAAAAACAGGCACTTGTATGTCTTCTCTAAGAGCTTGGAACAATTAAAATATCAGCAGCTGATGAAGCTATATGATGGACTGGATATAGCCACTTTTGAATCAGATGTTAAGCCATTAGATGAATGTCTCGATAATTCTGTTGTTGTGTTTGATGACATTATACTGGATAATCAAAACAAAGTTAGAAATTTCTTTACACAGGGCCGGCACAAAAACATTGACTGCTTCTACCTGGCACAGACTTTTTCTAAAATTCCGAAGCAACTGATCCGAGACAACAGCAATTTTATATGTGGGCCTCCCCGATGGCGCAGTGGTAGCGTCGTCGCCTTGTAATCAAGGGGTCCCGGGTTCGATACCCGGTGGAGGCATAAGTGGTTCGGATCCCACTTTAAACTGTAGGTCCAGTCCCAATTAGCCTTACTGTGCATAAAGTGGACTTAAAACAACAAATCAACCAACAAATCAACCAACCAATTTTATATGTGTGTTTCATCAAGATCATACCAACCTCAAACACATACATGATGAATATGTAGGTGGGGACTTGAGCTACAATGATTTTTCCAAGTTTTGCAGCAAGTGCTGGAGCCAGGACAGTTATGGGTTTGTCACAATTGATATGACAAGAACACCCAATAGTGGCAAATACAGAAATAAAATCAACGATTTTCTAGACGTTGAGACATAAATAAACAACCATGAAACGACCAGTCATTGATGATCTTAAGTTAAGAGATTATCTTGTAAAAAGATTTAAGGGATGGAAATCAGAGAACCGTGGAATTTATGAAAAACACAAACAAACAGAACAGCCTGTAATTGATGCTATTAATAATTTAGGTAAGAATATCAAAACTGTTACAGAGCAAAATCAAGATTTGATCACAGAGCTTGTGCCTGTAGCTGCAAGGAACATATTAGATTATCCATTCACCCCACTTTCCAGTATTCATACACCTAGTCCTGTTGCTCCTAGAAGAATTGAAGCTACTCAGGATCCTATTGAATTGGGTCTTCTTGCTCAAAAATATTTAACCACACCTAAAGACAATAAAGATGAGGTTTTTGGCTTATATGCCGACACAGAGCTTGATGGCAGCATTATTCATAGAATTGGTAATTTCAGAGTAACTTTTATGGGGGATGATATAATTGTTTATTCAGAATCTCGTCTCGGAGAAAAAGGTGCTTTTGTTAAGTACCCCGGCACACCTGGGTTGTGGGAACTGATGACTAGGAAGAGGCCTGGCAGCTATACAGATCAAGATTATGAACATTACAAAGAAATATTAATAAAATCAGATGCTCTATACCAGAACAATGATCCCACACAAAAAAGAGTCAAGTCTAGCAGTGGAGCAAAATACAACAACTTAATCAAGCCCATATGGTCACAGATTAAGACAGGTAGTGGAATCAAACAATACAACACACTGCCTAAAGAATTTGTGTGGGTTGATGATGTCAGGAAACTTGTAGATAGGTTATTGGTGATAGCTGGGGAGGAAAATGCTGGCAACCACAATTTTTACAATGAAAAAGTTGGAATTATGGACATGATAAGCACCAAATTGTCTAATTTTATAGTGAATGACCCTAAGGGGATTGGATATCTCATAAAAATTATTAATACTCTACCACCTAAATTTTGGAATGTTTCTGAGGGTCGGGGGCTTGTTAATGACATTATAAACAAACTGCCATTTGAACTACACATTCCAGGCTATCAATATTGTGGTCCCGGCACAAAATTGGACCATAGATTAAACAGAGGTGATCCTGGTGTTAATCCCCTAGATGCTGCTTGTAGAGACCATGACATAGCATACAACACACATTCTGATCTTGACAAGAGACATGTTGCAGACAAGAAATTAGAAGAGGCTGCATTTGGCAGATTTGTAAGCAAAGATGCTTCTTTGAGTGAAAAAATAGCAGCATTGGGAACCACCATAGCTATGAGCACCAAACAAAAACTGGGGTGGGGGCTGTGAATATGTATATAATAAACCTACAATGAAGGCCAAGGGTGTTATGTATCAAATACCTTATGCAGGTCTCAAATCTCTTAAAACTATTGACAGCCTTTTGACCAAAAAGCAGCGCAAGAAAAAAAACTCTTGTCTTGCAAAGGGACATGGTATGAAATTGTTGCTTAGTACACCCCAATTAAAAAAATTACAGCAATCTAGAAAAAAATCACATGTGGGGGGATTCATATTTACTATCCCGGCCATCTTAGCTGCTCTCGGGGCTGTTGGGAGCTTGGCTGGGGGATCAGCTGCCATAGCAAAAACAGTAATAGATGCCAAGAAGAATAGGGCAGAATTAGATGAGCAGAGGGGCCATAACCTGGCCATGGAGAAAAAAGGCAAAGGTGTTAAGAGAGCCATGAATAAGTTTAAAAAAAACAAGAGCCGCTTACAAACCAAGATATTGAAGCTTTAATCAAGCCACTGGGCATCAAACATTTTAGAGGTGTGTACATGTCTGATTCTTTACCGGAACAACCACTCAACAAAGAGTGTGGCATTGTTAATTTGGATGAGTACAAAAATCAGGGCACTCACTGGATCTGTTATCTTAAATATTTAAACAATGAGGCATTTGTGTTTGATTCATTTGGAGGTGTTCCACCTGAAAATTTAATAAAATATCTAAAATCGGCTAATCTTTATTACAATAATGCCCGTGTTCAAAACTTCAAAGATGTTAATTGCGGACATTTGTGCTTATCTGTTCTCAGATATATGTCTCAAATAAATAAACCATCAATTGAAAATTTTCAAAAAGCCTTGTGGTATCTGAAACATCATGGGGGTATTCCATCTCACCAGCCAAAATTCAATATTGAAACTCAAATTGCATGATGACATAGCGTATCCCAAAACAATAGCTCTCAGAGCATTTTACGGCATGTACCTGATCCCTAATATTACACACCACAACAACACAATTGCAGTAGGGGATCAAAAAATTGTCATCACTCCAGGGCAGTATAATCTGTCCACTCTAAATGCTCAATTACCCAGAGGTATAGTGTTAAGTCAAAATTCTGTCACTCACAGAGTAGAGATTGTGTCTGCTACAGAAACAGTGCATCTGGGTACTATAGGAGAGCTGTTAGGATTTGAGAACAACACAAAACTTGAACCAGCCATCAAACATACTGCTATGAATATACCTAAATTCTTAGCCATAGAGACTCTCAATATTCACTGTAATGTGGCCGAGGGTATGATCACCAAATCAAATGGCATAGGCACTCACAAACAAACTGGCATCATTGCAACATTCAAACCTAACTCCGAATTCATGGAGCCAATCATCTACAATCCATCCCCAACATTATATTTTCCTGTGTGCCATAATAGAATAGATTACATTGAATTGATGGTCACTAATGAAAAAGAAGAATTAGTTGATTTTGCTGGAGCCACAACAACTGCTATCATAGAGATTAACATTTAAATAAAAATACATACAATGGAAAATATTGAGAGTTATGAGCTACAATCATTCCCCCCAAACAGGAGGACATTTGCAAATTTAAATCAACCCAACACAGAGATTGAGGTTGATCTTGATGTAGGGGACGGATTTATACACCCCCACAGAGCAGATCTATACATCAAATTTGATGTTGTAAAGCTCGATGGAACAGATTATCCGGCAAATTCAAATATAAGATTGGTAGATAATTTTGTGCCGCATCTGTTCTCTGAAATTGAGATCAGAAAGCATGGTGTTGTTATAAACAGAGTGGATTATCCCGGCATTACCTCCACAGCTTTGGCCACATTAAAATTATCCAAAACCGAGGCTTCATACTACAAAATAGGCGGATTTGAAGCTGGTGATAAGATATTAACCAAGAGCCACACAGTGCTGTTCCCCATGCGCCTGTTGCCAGGATTCTTCTCAGATTACAAAGATATCATGTGGAAGGGTGGGTTAAGAATTACATTTAGAAGAGCTGCAAATGATAATAATGCTTTGATGAGGTACAGTGCGATAAACCCTACAGGAGAAGCTCTGCCCAATACCTTACCTGATGAGGGCAAGTGCATTATTCAGACTATGGAGTTAAGAATCCCCGTTGTTGAATATGAGGCCAGTTACGCTCTTAAATACAAAGCAGATATCCTAAAAAATCCACAGGTTCCTCTGCAATTTTACACATATCAATGCGTACAGAAGGTTGCCACTGGTACCTATTATGAATTTGATGCAACAAATTCATTCTCCAGCATACAATTTGACATGCCTGATTTTGTAGTGGTACTGTTTCAGACTGGGAGACACAACAATCAGGAAAAAAATTCAAGTAGATTTGATAGCTGCAACATCAAGAACATATATCTTAAAAATGGCAGAAATGAGGTATTCCCTAGGGAAAATTATAATTTAGACATGTCCAAGAATGATTTTCTCAAATTATATGAGGCTTTTTCGGCTTTCAAGAGAGTCACTACTGGCAGTACTGATATGTATTACTCACCAGATGAATTCAAAGCACGGAGACCCATGTTTGTAATCAACACTTCAAAAAGAAAACAAGTTGTGGTTAATGACAGGACAAACATTAAAATTATCTGTGAATTCCATGAGGCTTTACCCGAAGACACCATATGTAGCGTCATTCTCATAGGTGAAAAATCATATATTTATGACGTAAGAAATGAGAGAGTCACAGAGCAATTCTAGAAGAATTACATTGTTTTAATATTAGATAAACAAATTAAGCCTGGTATCCAATTGAACTTAAACCAGAAATAAATATGTATGTGTGTGTGTGTGTGTGTGTATGTGTGGGTGTGTGTATGTGTATGTATGTGTGTGTATGTATGTGTGTGTATGTGTGTGGGTGGCCTAGTTTTAAGTATGGCCACAAGAGGGGCATATTTTTAACAAATTTATGGACAACAATCTCACAGAAGTGCCTTTTGTAAGTATAAGCAAATCAATCTGAGGAGGCTCTTCCTTTCTGAAAAATTCCCGAGGGCATTTTTCCAAAATTCTTAGGTTAGACTAGGGTTCCACACTAGAGCAAGAAACCCATATAGGCATGTTGAGCTTGATTTAAGTATAGCAAATCTGCTGGAGAGGGGTTCGTACTTTCTCGGGTTTATAGTACCGTAAATACAACTACTTATAAAACAAGAGATTGGGGACGTCAAGATTTTGGACGAATTTTTTAAGAATTTTCAAATTTTCAGAAAGGATGTTCCAGATAAGGTCAAAAACGACATACTCAGATCTTCACCAAACTTTGCAGGGATACATTGGATGTCAAGACACGTGGAAAAAACGTACAAAACAAGAGATTGGAGACATCAAGATTTTGGACGAATTTTTGAGGAATTTTCAAATTTTCAGAAATGAGGTTCCAGATAAGGTCAAAAACTACATACTCAGATCTTCACCAAACTTTGCAGGGATACATTGGATGTCAAGACACGTGGAAAAAACGTACAAAACAAGAGATTGGAGACATCAAGATTTTGGACGAATTTTTTAAGAATTTTCAAATTTTCAGAAAGGATGTTGCAGATAAGGTCAAAAACGACATACTCAGATCTTCACCAAACTCTGCAGGGATACATTGGATGTCAAGACACGGGGAAAAAACATACAAAACATAGGATTGGGGACATCAAGATTTTGGTCAAATTTTTTAAGAATTTTCAAATTTTCAGATAGGAGGTTCCATATAAGGTCAAAAACTACATACTCAGATCTTCACCAAACTTTGCAGGGATACATTGGATGTCAAGACACGTGGAAAAAACGTACAAAACAAGAGATTGGAGACATCAAGATTTTGGACGAATTTTTTAAAAATTTTCAAATTTTCAGAAAGGATGTTCCAGATAAGGTCAAAAACGACATACTCAAATCTTCACCAAACTTTGCAGGGATACATTGGATGTCAAGACACGTGGAAAAAACATACAAAACATAGGATTGGGGACATCAAGATTTTGGTCAAATTTTTTAAGAATTTTCAAATTTTCAGATAGGAAGTTCCATATAAGGTCAAAAACTACATACTCAGATCTTCACCAAACATTGCAGGGATACATTGGAGGTCAAGACACGTGGAAAAAACGTACAAAACAAGAGATTGGAGACATCAAGATTTTGGACGAATTTTTCAAAAATTTTCAAATTTTCAGATAGGAGGTTCCAGATAAGGTCAAAAACTACATACTCAGATCTTCACCAAACTTTGCAGGGATACATTGGATGTCAAGACACGTGGAAAAAACATACAGAACATAAGATTGGGGATATCAAGATTTTGGTCAAATTTTTTAAGAATTTTCAAATTTTCAGATAGGAGGTTCCATATAAGGTCAAAAACTACATACTCAGATCTTCACCAAACATTGCAGGGATACATTGGATGTCAAGAAACGTGGAAAAAACGTACAAAACAAGAGATTGGAGACATCAAGATTTTGGACGAATTTTTGAGGAATTTTCAAATTTTCAGAAATGAGGTTCCAGATAAGGTCAAAAACGACATTCTCAGATCTTCACCAAACTTTGCATGGATACATTGGATGTCAAGACACGTGGAAAAAACATACAAAACAAGAGATTGGAGACATCAAGATTTTGGACGCATTTTTGAAGAATTTTCAAATTTTCAGATAGGAGGTTCCAGATAAGTTCAAAAACTACATACTCAGACCTTCACCAAACTTTGCATGGATACATTGGATGTCAAGACACGTGGAAAAAACATACAAAACATAGGATTGGGGACATCAAGATTTTGGACGAATTTTTTAAGAATTTTCAAATTTTCAGAAAGGAGGTTCCATATAAGGTCAAAAACTACATACTCAGATCTTCACCAAACATTGCAGGGATACATTGGATGTCAAGAAACGTGGAAAAAACGTACAAAACAAGAGATTGGAGACATCAAGATTTTGGACGCATTTTTGAAGAATTTTCAAATTTTCAGATAGGAGGTTCCAGATAAGGTCAAAAATTACATACTCAGATCTTCACCAAACGTTGCAGGGATACTTTGCATGTCAAGACACGTGGAAAAAACGTACAAAACAAGAGATTGGAGACATCAAGATTTTCGAAGAATTTTTGAAGAATTTTCAAATTTTCAGATGGGAGGTTCCAGATAAGGTCAAAAACGACATACTCAGATCTTCACCAAACTTTGCATGGATACATTGGATGTCAAGACACGTGGAAAAAACATACAAAACAAGAGATTGGGGACATCAAGATTTTGGACGAATTTTTTAAGAATTTTCAAATTATCAGAAAGGAGGTTCCATATAAGGTCAAAAACTACATACTCAGATCTTCACCAAACTTTGCAGGGATACAATGGATGTCAAGACACGTGGAAAAAACGTACAAAACAAGACATTGAGGTCATCAAGATTTTGGACGGATTTTTTAGGAATTTTCAAATTTTCAGATGGGAGGTTCCAGATAAGGTCAAAAACTACATACTCAGATCTTCACCAAACTTTGCATGGATACATTGGATGTCAAGACACGTGGAAAAAACATACAAAACATAGAATTGGGGACATCAAGATTTTGGTCGAATTTTTTAAGAATGTTCAAATTTTCAGATAGGAGGTTCCATATAAGGTCAAAAACTATATACTCAGATCTTCACCAAACTATGCAGGGATACATTGGATGTCAAGACACGTGGAAAAAACGTACAAAACAAGAGATTGGAGACATCAAGATTTTGGACGATTTTTTTAAGAATTTTCAAATTTTCAGATAGGAGGTTCCAGATAAGGTCAAAAACTACATACTCAGATCTTCACCAAACTTTGCAGGGATACATTGGATGTCAAGACACGTGGAAAAAACGTACAATACAAGAGATTGGAGACATCAAGATTTTGGACGAATTTTTTAAGAATTTTCAAATTTTCAGATAGGAGGTTCCAGATAAGGTCAAAAACTACATACTCAGATCTTCACCAAACTTTGCAGGGATACATTGGATGTCAAGACACGTGGAAAAATCGTACAAAACAAGAGATTGGGGGCATCAAGATTTTGGACGGATTTTTTAGGAATTTTCAAATTTTCAGATGGGAGGTTCCAGATAAGGTCAAAAACTACATACTCAGATCTTCACCAAACTTTGCAGGGATACATTGGATGTCAAGACACGTGGAAAAAACGTACAAAACAAGAGATTGGAGACGTCAAGATTTTGGACGAATTTTTTAAGAATTTTCAAATTTTCAGAAAGGATGTTCCTTCCAGATGAGTTCAAAAACGACATACTCAGATCTTCACCAAACTTTGCAGGGATACATTGGATGTCAAGACACGTGGAAAAAACGTACAAAACAAGAGATTGGAGACATCAAGATTTTGGACGAATTTTTTAAGAATTTTCAAATTTTCAGATAGGAGGTTCCAGATAAGGTCAAAAACTACATACTCAGATCTTCACCAAACTTTGCAGGGATACATTGGATGTCAAGACACGTGGAAAAAACGTACAAAACAAGAGATTGGAGACATCAAGATTTTGGTCCAATTTTTGAGGAATTTTCAAATTTTCAGAAATGAGGTTCCAGATAAGGTCAAAAACTACATACTCAGATCTTCACCAAACTTTGCAGGGATACATTGGATGTCAAGACACGTGGGAAAAACGTACAAAACAAGAGATTGGAGACATCAAGATTTTGGACGAATTTTTTAACAATTTTCAAATTTTCAGATAGGAGGTTCCAGATAAGGTCAAAAACTACATACTCAGATCTTCACCAAACTTTACAGGGATACATTGTATGTCAAGACACGTGGGAAAAACGTACAAAACAAGAGATTGGAGACATCAAGATTTTGGACGAATTTTTTAAGAATTTTCAAATTTTCAGATAGGAGGTTCCAGATAAGGTCAAAAACTACATACTCAGATCTTCACTAAACTTTGCAGGGATACATTGGATGTCAAGACACGTGGAAAAAACGTACAAAACAAGAGATTGGGGTCATCAAGATTTTGGACGGATTTTTTAGGAATTTTCAAATTTTCAGATGGGAGGTTCCAGATAAGGTCAAAAACTACATACACAGATCTTCACCAAACTTTGAAGGGATACATTTGATGTCAAGACACGTGGAAAAAACGTACAAAACAAGAGATTGGAGACATCAAGATTTTGGACGAATTTTTGAGGAATTTTCAAATTTTCAGAAATGAGGTTCCAGATAAGGTCAAAAACTACATACTCAGATCTTCACCAAACTTTGCAGGGATACATTGGATGTCAAGACACGTGGAAAAAACGTACAAAACAAGAGATTGGAGACATCAAGATTTTGGACGAATTTTTTAAGAATTTTCAAATTTTCAGAAAGGATGTTGCAGATAAGGTCAAAAACGACATACTCAGATCTTCACCAAACTCTGCAGGGATACATTGGATGTCAAGACACGGGGAAAAAACATACAAAACATAGGATTGGGGACATCAAGATTTTGGTCAAATTTTTTAAGAATTTTCAAATTTTCAGATAGGAGGTTCCATATAAGGTCAAAAACTACATACTCAGATCTTCACCAAACTTTGCAGGGATACATTGGATGTCAAGACACGTGGAAAAAACGTACAAAACAAGAGATTGGAGACATCAAGATTTTGGACGAATTTTTTAAAAATTTTCAAATTTTCAGAAAGGATGTTCCAGATAAGGTCAAAAACGACATACTCAAATCTTCACCAAACTTTGCAGGGATACATTGGATGTCAAGACACGTGGAAAAAACATACAAAACATAGGATTGGGGACATCAAGATTTTGGACGAATTTTTTAAGAATTTTCAAATTTTCAGAAAGGAGGTTCCATATAAGGTCAAAAACTACATACTCAGATCTTCACCAAACATTGCAGGGATACATTGGATGTCAAGAAACGTGGAAAAAACGTACAAAACAAGAGATTGGAGACATCAAGATTTTGGACGCATTTTTGAAGAATTTTCAAATTTTCAGATAGGAGGTTCCAGATAAGGTCAAAAACTACATACTCAGATCTTCACCAAACGTTGCAGGGATACTTTGCATGTCAAGACACGTGGAAAAAACGTACAAAACAAGAGATTGGAGACATCAAGATTTTCGAAGAATTTTTGAAGAATTTTCAAATTTTCAGATGGGAGGTTCCAGATAAGGTCAAAAACGACATACTCAGATCTTCACCAAACTTTGCATGGATACATTGGATGTCAAGACACGTGGAAAAACATACAAAACAAGAGATTGGGGACATCAAGATTTTGGACGAATTTTTTAAGAATTTTCAAATTTTCAGAAAGGAGGTTCCATATAAGGTCAAAAACTACATACTCAGATCTTCACCAAACTTTGCAGGGATACAATGGATGTCAAGACACGTGGAAAAAACGTACAAAACAAGAGATTGAGGTCATCAAGATTTTGGACGGATATTTTAGGAATTTTCAAATTTTCAGATGGGAGGTTCCAGATAAGGTCAAAAACTACATACTCAGATCTTCACCAAACTTTGCATGGATACATTGGATGTCAAGACACGTGGAAAAAACGTACAAAACAAGAGATTGGTGTCATCAAGATTTTGGACGAATTTTTGAAGAATTTTCAAATTTTCAGATAGGAGGTTCCAGATAAGGTCAAAAACTACATACTCAGATCTTCACCAAACGTTGCAGGGATACTTTGCATGTCAAGACACGTGGAAAAAACGTACAAAACAAGAGATTGGAGACATCAAGATTTTCGACGAATTTTTGAAGAATTTTCAAATTTTCAGATGGGAGGTTCCAGATAAGGTCAAAAACGACATACTCAGATCTTCACCAAACTTTGCATGGATACATTGGATGTCAAGACACGTGGAAAAAACATACAAAACATAGGATTGGGGACATCAAGATTTTGGACGAATTTTTTAAGAATTTTCAAATTTTCAGAAAGGAGGTTCCATATAAGGTCAAAAACTACATACTCAGATCTTCACCAAACTTTGCAGGGATACAATGGATGTCAAGACACGTGGAAAAAACGTACAAAACAAGAGATTGAGGTCATCAAGATTTTGGACGGATTTTTTAGGAATTTTCAAATTTTCAGATGGGAGGTTCAAGATAAGGTCAAAAACTACATACTCAGATTTTCACCAAACTTTGCAGGGATACATTGGATGTCAAGACACGTGGAAAAAACGTACAAAACAAGAGATTGGAGACATCAAGATTTTGGACGAATTTTTTAAGAATTTTCAAATTTTCAGATACGAGGTTCCATATAAGGTCAAAAACTACATACTCAGATCTTCACCAAACTTTGCATGGATACATTGGATGTCAAGACACGTGGAAAAAACATACAAAACATAGGATTGGAGACATCAAGATTTTGGTCGAATTTTTTAAGAATTTTCAAATTTTCAGATATGAGGTTCCATATAAGGTCAAAAACTACATACTCAGATCTTCACCAAACTTTGCAGGGATACATTGGATGTCAAGACACGTGGAAAAAACATACAAGACATAGGATTGGGTACATCAAGATTTTGGACGGATTTTTTAGGAATTTTCAAATTTTCAGATGGGAGGTTCCAGATAAGGTCAAAAACTACATACTCAGATCTTCACCAAACTTTGCAGGGATACATTGGATGTGAAGACACGTGGAAAAATCGTACAAAACAAGAGATTGGAGACATCAAGATTTTGGACGAATTTTTGAGGAATTTTCAAATTTTCAGAAAGAAGGTTCCATATAAGGTCAAAAACTACATACTCAGATCTTCACCAAACTTTGCAGGGATACATTGGATGTCAAGACACGTGGGAAAAACTTACAAAACAAGACATTGGAGACATCAAGATTTTGGACGAATTTTTTAACAATTTTCAAATTTTCAGATGGGATGTTCCAGATAAGGTCAAAAACGACATACTCAGATCTTCACCAAACTTTGCAGGGATACATTGGATGTCAAGACACGTGGAAAAAACGTACAAAACAAGAGATTGGAGACATCAAGATTTTGGACGAATTTTTTAAGAATTTTAAAATTTTCAGATAGGAGGTTCCAGATAAGGTCAAAAACTACATACTCAGATCTTGACCAAACTTTGCAGGGATACATTGGATGTCAAGACACGTGGAAAAAACGTATAAAACAAGAGATTGGGGACGTCAAGATTTTGGACGAATTTTTTAAGAATTTTCAAATTTTCAGAAAGAATGTTCCAGATAAGGTCAAAAACGACATACTCAGATCTTCACCAAACTTTGCAGGGATACATTGGATGTCAAGACACGTGGAAAAAACGTACAAAACAAGAGATTGGAGACATCAAGATTTTGGACGAATTTTTGAGGAATTTTCAAATTTTCAGAAATGAGGTTCCAGATAAGGTCAAAATCTACATACTCAGATCTTCACCAAACTTTGCAGGGATACATTGGATGTCAAGACACGTGGAAAAAACGTACAAAACAAGAGATTGGAGACATCAAGATTTTGGACGAATTTTTTAAGAATTTTCAAATTTTCAGAAAGGATGTTGCAGATAATGTCAAAAACTACATACTCAGATCTTCACCAAACATTGCAGGGAACATTGGATGTCAAGACACGTGGAAAAAACGTACAAAACAAGAGATTGGAGACATCAAGATTTTGGACGAATTTTTTAAGAATTTTCAAATTTTCAGATGGGAGGTTCCAGATAAGGTCAAAAACGACATACTCAGATCTTCACCAAACTTTGCATAGATACATTGGATGTCAAGACACGTGGAAAAAAAATACAAAACATAGAATTGGGGACATCAAGATTTTGGTCGAATTTTTTAAGAATGTTCAAATTTTCAGATAGGAGGTTCCAGATAAGGTCAAAAACTATATACTCAGATCTTCACCAAACTATGCAGGGATACATTGGATGTCAAGACACGTGGAAAAAACGTACAAAACAAGAGATTGGAGACATCAAGATTTTGGACGAATTTTTTAAGAATTTTCAAATTTTCAGATAGGAGGTTCCAGATAAGGTCAAAAACTACATACTCAGATCTTCACCAAACTTTGCAGGGATACATTGGATGTCAAGACACGTGGAAAAAACGTACAAAACAAGAGATTGGAGACATCAAGATTTTGGACGAATTTTTTAAGAATTTTCAAATTTTCAGATGGGAGGTTCCAGATAAGGTCAAAAACTACATACTCAGATCTTCACCAAACTTTGCAGGGATACATTGGATGTCAAGACACGTGGAAAAATCGTACAAAACAAGAGATTGGGGGCATCAAGATTTTGGACGGATTTTTTAGGAATTTTCAAATTTTCAGATGGGAGGTTCCAGATAAGGTCAAAAACTACATACTCAGATCTTCACCAAACTTTGCAGGGATACATTGGATGTCAAGACACGTGGAAAAAACGTACAAAACAAGAGATTGGAGACGTCAAGATTTTGGACGAATTTTTTAAGAATTTTCAAATTTTCAGAAAGGATGTTCCAGATGAGTTCAAAAACGACATACTCAGATCTTCACCAAACTTTGCAGGGATACATTGGATGTCAAGACACGTGGAAAAAACGTACAAAACAAGAGATTGGAGACATCAAGATTTTGGACGAATTTTTTAAGAATTTTCAAATTTTCAGATAGGAGGTTCCAGATAAGGTCAAAAACTACATACTCAGATCTTCACCAAACTTTGCAGGGATACATTGGATGTCAAGACACGTGGAAAAAACGTACAAAACAAGAGATTGGAGACATCAAGATTTTGAGATTGGAGACATCAAGATTTTGGTCCAATTTTTGAGGAATTTTCAAATTTTCAGAAATGAGGTTCCAGATAAGGTCAAAAACTACATACTCAGATCTTCACCAAACTTTGCAGGGATACATTGGATGTCAAGACACGTGGGAAAAACGTACAAAACAAGAGATTGGAGACATCAAGATTTTGGACGAATTTTTTAACAATTTTCAAATTTTCAGATAGGAGGTTCCAGATAAGGTAAAAAACTACATACTCAGATCTTCACCAAACTTTACAGGGATACATTGGATGTCAAGACACGTGGGAAAAACGTACAAAACAAGAGATTGGAGACATCAAGATTTTGGACGAATTTTTTAAGAATTTTCAAATTTTCAGATAGGAGGTTCCAGATAAGGTCAAAAACTACATACTCAGATCTTCACTAAACATTGCAGGGATACATTGGATGTCAAGACACGTGGAAAAAACGTACAAAACAAGAGATTGGGGTCATCAAGATTTTGGACGGATTTTTTAGGAATTTTCAAATTTTCAGATGTGAGGTTCCAGATAAGGTCAAAAACTACATACTCAGATCTTCACCAAACTTTGCAGGGATACATTGGATGTCAAGACACGTGGAAACAACGTACAAAACAAGAGATTGGAAACGTCAAGATTTTGGACGAATTTTTTAAGAATTTTCAAATTTTCAGAAAGGATGTCCCAGATAAGGTCAAAAACGACATACTCAGATCTTCACCAAACTTTGCAGGGATACATTTGATGTCAAGACACGTGGAAAAAACGTACAAAACAAGAGATTGGAGACATCAAGATTTTGTACGAATTTTTTAAGAATTTTAAAATTTTCAGATAGGAGGTTCCAGATAAGGTCAAAAACTACATACTCAGATCTTGACCAAACTTTGCAGGGATACATTGGATGTCAAGACACGTGGAAAAAACGTATAAAACAAGAGATTGGGGACGTCAAGATTTTGGACGAATTTTTTAAAAATTTTCAAATTTTCAGAAAGGATGTTCCAGATAAGGTCAAAAACGACATACTCAGATCTTCACCAAACTTTGCAGGGATACATTGGATGTCAAGACACGTGGAAAAAACGTACAAAACAAGAGATTGGAGACATCAAGATTTTGGACGAATTTTTGAAGTATTTTCAAATTTTCAGATAGGAGGTTCCAGATAAGGTCAAAAACTACATACTCAGATCTTCACCAAACGTTGCAGGGATACTTTGCATGTCAAGACACGTGGAAAAAACGTACAAAACAAGAGATTGGAGACATCAAGATTTTCGACGAATTTTTTAAGAATTTTCAAATTTTCAGATGGGAGGTTCCAGATAAGGTCAAAAACGACATACTCAGATCTTCACCAAACGTTGCAGGGATACTTTGCATGTCAAGACACGTGGAAAAAACGTACAAAACAAGAGAGTGGAGACATCAATATTTTGGACGAATTTTTGAAGAATTTTCAAATTTTCAGATGGGAGGTTCCAGATAAGGTCAAAAACGACATACTCAGATCTTCACCAAACTTTGCATGGATACATTGGATGTCAAGACACGTGGAAAAAACGTACAAAACAAGAGATTGGAGACATCAAGATTATGGACGAATTTTTTAAGAATTTTCAAATTTTCAGAAAGGAGGTTCCATATAAGGTCAAAAACTACATACTCAGATCTTCACCAAACTTTGCAGGAATACATTGGATGTCAAGACACGTGGAAAAAACGTACAAAACAAGAGATTGGGGTCATCAAGATTTTGGACGAATTTTTTAAGAATTTTCAAATTTTCAGATAGGAGGTTCCAGATAAGGTCAAAAACTACATACTCAGATCTTCACCAAACATTGCAGGGAACATTGGATGTCAAGACACGTGGAAAAAACATACAAAACATAGGATGGGGGACATCAGATTTTGGTCAAATATTTTTAAGAATTTTCAATTTTCAGATAAGGAGGTTCATATAAGGTCAAAACTATAGCAGAGCTCAGGGCAGGTTGGGGGTGGCGTCGGGGACGTAGGGGGGGGGGAGGGGATTGAGGTCATCAAGATTTTGGACGGATTTTTTAGGAATTTTCAAATTTTCAGATGGGAGGTTCCAGATAAGGTCAAAAACTACATACTCAGATCTTCACCAAACTTTGCAGGGATACATTGGATGTCAAGACACGTGGAAAAAACGTACAATACAAGAGATTGGAGACATCAAGATTTTGGACGAATTTTTCAAGAATTCTCAAATTTTCAGATAGGAGGTTCCATATAAGGTCAAAAACTACATACTCAGATCTTCACCAAACTTTGCATGGATACATTGGATGTCAAGAAACGTGGAAAAAACATACAAAACATAGGATTGGAGACATCAAGATTTTGGTCGAATTTTTTAAGAATTTTCAAATTTTCAGATATGAGGTTCCTAATAAGGTCAAAAACTACATACTCAGATCTTCACCAAACTTTGCAGGGATACATTGGATGTCAAGACACGTGGAAAAAACATACAAGACATAGGATTGGGGACATCAAGATTTTAGACAGATTTTTTAGGAATTTTCAAATTTTCAGATGGGAGGTTCCATATAAGGTCAAAAACTACATACTCAGATCTTCACCAAACTTTGCAGGGATACATTGGATGTCAAGACACGTGGAAAAAACGTACAAAACAAGAGATTGAGGTCATCAAGATTTTGGACGGATTTTTTAGGAATTTTCAAATTTTCAGATGGGAGGTTCCAGATAAGGTCAAAAACTACATACTCAGATCTTCACCAAACTTTGCAGGGATACATTGGATGTCAAGACACGTGGAAAAAACGTACAAAACAAGAGATTGGAGACATCAAGATTTTGGACGAATTTTTTAAGAATTTTCAAATTTTCAGAATTGAGGTTCCATATAAGGTCAAAAACTACATACTCAGATCTTCACCAAACTTTGCAGGGATACATTGGATGTCAAGACACGTGGAAAAAACGTACAAAACAAGAGATTGGAGACATCAAGATTTTGGACGAATTTTTTAAGAATTTTCAAATTTTCAGAAAGGATGTTCCAGATAAGGTCAAAAACTACATACTCAGATCTTCACCAAACTTTGCAGGGATACATTGGATGTCAAGACACGTGGAAAATACATACAAAACATAGGATTGGGGACATCAAGATTTTGGTCAAATTTTTTAAGAATTTTCAAATTTTCAGATAGGAGGTTCCATATAAGTTCAAAAACTACATACTCAGATCTTCACCAAACATTGCAGGGATACATTGGATGTCAAGACACGTGGAAAAAACGTACAAAACAAGAT
The DNA here is from genome assembly GCF_977018435.1 of Lepisma saccharinum. Classification (NCBI taxonomy): domain Eukaryota; kingdom Metazoa; phylum Arthropoda; class Insecta; order Zygentoma; family Lepismatidae; genus Lepisma; species Lepisma saccharinum. The sequence goes on along the minus strand of NW_028143114.1, from coordinate 134,260 downwards.
ATTGGGGTCATCAAAATTTTGGACGGATTTTTTATGAATTTTCAAATTTTCAGATGGGAGGTTCCAGATAAGGACAAAAACTACATACTCAGATCTTCACCAAATTTTGCAGGGATACATTGGATGTCAAGACACGCGGAAAAAACGTACAAAACAAGAGATTGGAGACATCAAGATTTTGGACGAATTTTTCAAGAATTCTCAAATTTTCAGATAGGAGGTTCCATATAAGGTCAAAAACTACATACTCAGATCTTCACCAAACTTTGCATGGATACATTGGATGTCAAGAAACGTGGAAAAAACATACAAAACATAGGATTGGAGACATCAAGATTTTGGTCGAATTTTTTAAGAATTTTCAAATTTTCAGATATGAGGTTCCTAATAAGGTCAAAAACTACATACTCAGATCTTCACCAAACTTTGCAGGGATACATTGGATGTCAAGACACGTGGAAAAAACATACAAGACATAGGATTGGGGACATCAAGATTTTAGACAGATTTTTTAGGAATTTTCAAATTTTCAGATGGGAGGTTCCATATAAGGTCAAAAACTACATACTCAGATCTTCACCAAACTTTGCAGGGATACATTGGATGTCAAGACACGTGGAAAAAACGTACAAAACAAGAGATTGAGGTCATCAAGATTTTGGACGGATTTTTTAGGAATTTTCAAATTTTCAGATGGGAGGTTCCAGATAAGGTCAAAAACTACATACTCAGATCTTCACCAAACTTTGCAGGGATACATTGGATGTCAAGACACGTGGAAAAAACGTACAAAACAAGAGATTGGAGACATCAAGATTTTGGACGAATTTTTTAAGAATTTTCAAATTTTCAGAAAGGAGGTTCCATATAAGGTCAAAAACTACATACTCAGATCTTCACCAAACTTTGCAGGGATACATTGGATGTCAAGACACGTGGAAAAAACGTACAAAACAAGAGATTGGAGACATCAAGATTTTGGACGAATTTTTTAAGAATTTTCAAATTTTCAGAAAGGATGTTCCAGATAAGGTCAAAAACTACATACTCAGATCTTCACCAAACTTTGCAGGGATACATTGGATGTCAAGACACGTGGAAAATACATACAAAACATAGGATTGGGGACATCAAGATTTTGGTCAAATTTTTTAAGAATTTTCAAATTTTCAGATAGGAGGTTCCATATAAGTTCAAAAACTACATACTCAGATCTTCACCAAACATTGCAGGGATACATTGGATGTCAAGACACGTGGAAAAAACGTACAAAACAAGATATTGGGGTCATCAAAATTTTGGACGGATTTTTTATGAATTTTCAAATTTTCAGATGGGAGGTTCCAGATAAGGACAAAAACTACATACTCAGATCTTCACCAAATTTTGCAGGGATACATTGGATGTCAAGACACGCGGAAAAAACGTACAAAACAAGAGATTGGAGACATCAAGATTTTGGACGAATTTTTTAAGAATTTTCAAATTTTCAGATAGGAGGTTCCATATAAGGTCAAAAACTACATACTCAGATCTTCACCAAACTTTGCATGGATACATTGGATGTCAAGACACGTGGAAAAAACATACAAAACATAGGATTGGGGATATCAAGATTTTGGACGGATTTTTTAGGAATTTTCAAATTTTCAGATGGGAGGTTCCAGATAAGGTCAAAAACTACATACTCAGATCTTCACCAAACTTTGCAGGGATACATTGGATGTCAAGACACGTGGAAAAAACGTACAAAACAAGAGATTGGAGACATCAAGATTTTGGACGAATTTTTTAAGAATTTTCAAATTTTCAGAAAGGAGGTTCCATATAAGGTCAAAAACTACATACTCAGATCTTCACCAAACTTTGCAGGGATACATTGGATGTCAAGACACGTGGAAAAAACGTACAAAACAAGAGATTGGAGACATCAAGATTTTGGACGAATTTTTTAAGAATTTTCAAATTTTCAGAAAGGATGTTCCAGATAAGGTCAAAAACTACATACTCAGATCTTCACCAAACTTTGCAGGGATACATTGGATGTCAAGACACGTGGAAAATACATACAAAACATAGGATTGGGGACATCAAGATTTTGGTCAAATTTTTTAAGAATTTTCAAATTTTCAGATAGGAGGTTCCATATAAGTTCAAAAACTACATACTCAGATCTTCACCAAACATTGCAGGGATACATTGGATGTCAAGACACGTGGAAAAAACGTACAAAACAAGAGATTGAGGTCATCAAGATTTTGGACGGATTTTTCAAGAATTCTCAAATTTTCAGATAGGAGGTTCCATATAAGGTCAAAAACTACATACTCAGATCTTCACCAAACTTTGCATGGATACATTGGATGTCAAGAAACGTGGAAAAAACATACAAAACATAGGATTGGAGACATCAAGATTTTGGTCGAATTTTTTAAGAATTTTCAAATTTTCAGATATGAGGTTCCTAATAAGGTCAAAAACTACATACTCAGATCTTCACCAAACTTTGCAGGGATACATTGGATGTCAAGACACGTGGAAAAAACATACAAGACATAGGATTGGGGACATCAAGATTTTAGACAGATTTTTTAGGAATTTTCAAATTTTCAGATGGGAGGTTCCATATAAGGTCAAAAACTACATACTCAGATCTTCACCAAACTTTGCAGGGAAACATTGGATGTCAAGACACGTGGAAAAAACGTACAAAACAAGAGATTGAGGTCATCAAGATTTTGGACGGATTTTTTAGGAATTTTCAAATTTTCAGATGGGAGGTTCCAGATAAGGTCAAAAACTACATACTCAGATCTTCACCAAACTTTGCAGGGATACATTGGATGTCAAGACACGTGGAAAAAACGTACAATACAAGAGATTGGAGACATCAAGATTTTGGACGAATTTTTTAAGAATTTTCAAATTTTCAGATAGGAGGTTCCATATAAGGTCAAAAACTACATACTCAGATCTTCACCAAACTTTGCATGGATACATTGGATGTCAAGACACGTGGAAAAAACATACAAAACATAGGATTGGAGACATCAAGATTTTGGTCGAATTTTTTAAGAATTTTCAGATATGAGGTTCCATATAAGGTCAAAAACTACATACTCAGATCTTCACCAAACTTTGCAGGGATACATTGGATGTCAAGACACGTGGAAAAAACGTACAAAACAAGAGATTGGAGACATCAAGATTTTGGACGAATTTTTTAAGAATTTTCAAATTTTCAGAAAGGAGGTTCCAGATAAGGTCAAAAACTACATACTCAGATCTTCACCAAACTTTGCATGGATACATTGGATGTCAAGAAACGTGGAAAAAACATACAAAACATAGGATTGGAGACATCAAGATTTTGGTCGAATTTTTTAAGAATTTTCAAATTTTCAGATATGAGGTTCCTAATAAGGTCAAAAACTACATACTCAGATCTTCACCAAACTTTGCAGGGATACATTGGATGTCAAGATACGTGGAAAAAACATACAAGACATAGGATTGGGGACATCAAGATTTTAGACAGATTTTTTAGGAATTTTCAAATTTTCAGATGGGAGGTTCCATATAAGGTCAAAAACTACATACTCAGATCTTCACCAAACTTTGCAGGGATACATTGGATGTCAAGACACGTGGAAAAAACGTACAAAACAAGAGATTGAGGTCATCAAGATTTTGGACGGATTTTTTAGGAATTTTCAAATTTTCAGATGGGAGGTTCCAGATAAGGTCAAAAACTACATACTCAGATCTTCACCAAACTTTGCAGGGATACATTGGATGTCAAGACACGTGGAAAAAACGTACAAAACAAGAGATTGGAGACATCAAGATTTTGGACGAATTTTTTAAGAATTTTCAAATTTTCAGAAAGGAGGTTCCATATAAGGTCAAAAACTACATACTCAGATCTTCACCAAACTTTGCAGGGATACATTGGATGTCAAGACACGTGGAAAAAACGTACAAAACAAGAGATTGGAGACATCAAGATTTTGGACGAATTTTTTAAGAATTTTCAAATTTTCAGAAAGGATGTTCCAGATAAGGTCAAAAACTACATACTCAGATCTTCACCAAACTTTGCAGGGATACATTGGATGTCAAGACACGTGGAAAATACATACAAAACATAGGATTGGGGACATCAAGATTTTGGTCAAATTTTTTAAGAATTTTCAAATTTTCAGATAGGAGGTTCCATATAAGTTCAAAAACTACATACTCAGATCTTCACCAAACATTGCAGGGATACATTGGATGTCAAGACACGTGGAAAAAACGTACAAAACAAGATATTGGGGTCATCAAAATTTTGGACGGATTTTTTATGAATTTTCAAATTTTCAGATGGGAGGTTCCAGATAAGGACAAAAACTACATACTCAGATCTTCACCAAATTTTGCAGGGATACATTGGATGTCAAGACCCGCGGAAAAAACGTACAAAACAAGAGATTGGAGACATCAAGATTTTGGACGAATTTTTTAAGAATTTTCAAATTTTCAGATAGGAGGTTCCATATAAGGTCAAAAACTACATACTCAGATCTTCACCAAACTTTGCATGGATACATTGGATGTCAAGACACGTGGAAAAAACATACAAAACATAGGATTGGGGATATCAAGATTTTGGTCAAATTTTTTAAGAATTTTCAAATTTTCAGATAGGAGGTTCCATATAAGGTCAAACACTACATACTCAGATCTTCTCCAAACATTGCAGGGATACATTGGATGTCAAGACACGTAGAAAAAACGTACAAAACAAGAGATTGGAGACATCAAGATTTTGGACGAATTTTTGAAGAATTTTCAAATTTTCAGATAGGAGGTTCCAGATAAGGTCAAAAACTACAAACTCAGATCTTCACCAAACGTTGCAGGGATACTTTGCATGTCAAGACACGTGGAAAAAACGTACAAAACAAGAGATTGGAGACATCAAGATTTTCGACTAATTTTTTAAGAATTTTCAAATTTTCAGATGGGAGGTTCCAGATAAGGTCAAAAACGACATACTCAGATCTTCACCAAACTTTGCATGGATACATTGGATGTCAAGACACGTGGAAAAAACGTACAAAACAAGAGATTGGAGACATCAAGATTATGGACGAATTTTTTAAGAATTTTCAAATTTTCAGAAAGGAGGTTCCATATAAGGTCAAAAACTACATACTCAGATCTTCACCAAACTTTGCAGGAATACATTGGATGTCAAGACACGTGGAAAAAACGTACAAAACAAGAGATTGGGGTCATCAAGATTTTGGAAGAATTTTTTAAGAATTTTCAAATTTTCAGATAGGAGGTTCCACATAAGGTCAAAAACTACATACTCAGATCTTCACCAAACATTGCAGGGAACATTGGATGTCAAGACACGTGGAAAAAACATACAAAACATAGGATTGGGGACATCAAGATTTTGGTCAAATATTTTTAAGAATTTTCAAATTTTCAGATAAGAGGTTCCATATAAGGTCAAAAACTACATACTCAGATCTTCACCAAACATTGCAGGGATACATTGGATGTCAAGACACGTGGAAAAAACGTACAAAACAAGAGATTGAGGTCATCAAGATTTTGGACGGATTTTTTAGGAATTTTCAAATTTTCAGATGGGAGGTTCCAGATAATGTCAAAAACTACATACTCAGATCTTCACCAAACTTTGCAGGGATACATTGGATGTCAAGACACGTGGAAAAAACGTACAATACAAGAGATTGGAGACATCAAGATTTTGGACGAATTTTTCAAGAATTCTCAAATTTTCAGATAGGAGGTTCCATATAAGGTCAAAAACTACATACTCAGATCTTCACCAAACTTTGCATGGATACATTGGATGTCAAGAAACGTGGAAAAAACATACAAAACATAGGATTGGAGACATCAAGATTTTGGTCGAATTTTTTAAGAATTTTCAAATTTTCAGATATGAGGTTCCTAATAAGGTCAAAAACTACATACTCAGATCTTCACCAAACTTTGCAGGGATACATTGGATGTCAAGACACGTGGAAAAAACATACAAGACATAGGATTGGGGACATCAAGATTTTAGACAGATTTTTTAGGAATTTTCAAATTTTCAGATGGGAGGTTCCATATAAGGTCAAAAACTACATACTCAGATCTTCACCAAACTTTGCAGGGAAACATTGGATGTCAAGAAACGTGGAAAAAACGTACAAAACAAGAGATTGAGGTCATCAAGATTTTGGACGGATTTTTTAGGAATTTTCAAATTTTCAGATGGGAGGTTCCAGATAAGGTCAAAAACTACATACTCAGATCTTCACCAAACTTTGCAGGGATACATTGGATGTCAAGACACGTGGAAAAAACGTACAAAACAAGAGATTGGAGACATCAAGATTTTGGACGAATTTTTTAAGAATTTTCAAATTTTCAGATAGGAGGTTCCATATAAGGTCAAAAACTACATACTCAGATCTTCACCAAACTTTGCATGGATACATTGGATGTCAAGACACGTGGAAAAAACATACAAAACATAGGATTGGAGACATCAAGATTTTGGTCGAATTTTTTAAGAATTTTCAGATATGAGGTTCCATATAAGGTCAAAAACTACATACTCAGATCTTCACCAAACTTTGCAGGGATACATTGGATGTCAAGACACGTGGAAAAAACGTACAAAACAAGAGATTGGAGACATCAAGATTTTGGACGAATTTTTTAAGAATTTTCAAATTTTCAGAAAGGAGGTTCCATATAAGGTCAAAAACTACATACTCAGATCTTCACCAAACTTTGCAGGGATACATTGGATGTCAAGACACGTGGAAAAAACGTACAAAACAAGAGATTGGAGACATCAAGATTTTGGACGAATTTTTTAAGAATTTTCAAATTTTCAGAAAGGATGTTCCAGATAAGGTCAAAAACTACATTCTCAGATCTTCACCAAACTTTGCAGGGATACATTGGATGTCAAGACACGTGGAAAAAACATACAAAACATAGGATTGGGGACATCAAGATTTTGGTCAAATTTTTTAAGAATTTTCAAATTATCAGATAGGAGGTTCCATATAAGGTCAAAAACTACATACTCAGATCTTCACCAAACATTGCAGGGATACATTGGAGGTCAAGACACGTGGAAAAATCGTACAAAACAAGAGATTGGAGACATCAAGATTTTGGACGAATTTTTTAAAAATTTTCAAATTTTCAGATGGGAGGTTCCAGATAAGGTCAAAAACTACATACTCAGATCTTCACCAAACTTTGCAGGGATACATTGGATGTCAAGACACGTGGAAAAAACGTACAAAACAAGAGATTGGAGACATCAAGATTTTGGACGAATTTTTGAAGTATTTTCAAATTTTCAGATAGGAGGTTCCAGATAAGGTCAAAAACTACATACTCAGATCTTCACCAAACGTTGCAGGGATACTTTGCATGTCAAGACACGTGGAAAAAACGTACAAAACAAGAGATTGGAGACATCAAGATTTTCGACGAATTTTTTAAGAATTTTCAAATTTTCAGATGGGAGGTTCCAGATAAGGTCAAAAACGACATACTCAGATCTTCACCAAACGTTGCAGGGATACTTTGCATGTCAAGACACGTGGAAAAAACGTACAAAACAAGAGAGTGGAGACATCAAGATTTTGGACGAATTTTTTAAGAATTTTCAAATTTTCAGAAAGGAGGTTCCAGATAAGGTCAAAAACTACATACTCAGATCTTCACCAAACTTTGCAGGGATACATTGGATGTCAAGACACGTGGAAAATACATACAAAACATAGGATTGGGGACATCAAGATTTTGGTCAAATTTTTTAAGAATTTTCAAATTTTCAGATAGGAGGTTCCATATAAGTTCAAAAACTACATACTCAGATCTTCACCAAACATTGCAGGGATACATTGGATGTCAAGACACGTGGAAAAAACGTACAAAACAAGATATTGGGGTCATCAAAATTTTGGACGGATTTTTTATGAATTTTCAAATTTTCAGATGGGAGGTTCCAGATAAGGACAAAAACTACATACTCAGATCTTCACCAAACTTTGCAGGGATACATTGGATGTCAAGACACGCGGAAAAAACGTACAAAACAAGAGATTGGAGACATCAAGATTTTGGACGAATTTTTTAAGAATTTTCAAATTTTCAGATAGGAGGTTCCATATAAGGTCAAAAACTACATACTCAGATCTTCACCAAACTTTGCATGGATACATTGGATGTCAAGACACGTGGAAAAAACATACAAAACATAGGATTGGGGATATCAAGATTTTGGTCAAATTTTTTAAGAATTTTCAAATTTTCAGATAGGAGGTTCCATATAAGGTCAAACACTACATACTCAGATCTTCACCAAACATTGCAGGGATACATTGGATGTCAAGACACGTAGAAAAAACGTACAAAACAAGAGATTGGAGACATCAAGATTTTGGACGAATTTTTGAAGAATTTTCAAATTTTCAGATAGGAGGTTCCAGATAAGGTCAAAAACTACATACTCAGATCTTCACCAAACTTTGCAGGAATACATTGGATGTCAAGACACGTGGAAAAAACGTACAAAACAAGAGATTGGGGTCATCAAGATTTTGGACGAATTTTTTAAGAATTTTCAAATTTTCAGATAGGAGGTTCCAGATAAGGTCAAAAACTACATACTCAGATCTTCACCAAACATTGCAGGGAACATTGGATGTCAAGACACGTGGAAAAACATACAAAACATAGGATTGGGGACATCAAGATTTTGGTCAAATATTTTTAAGAATTTTCAAATTTTCAGATAAGAGGTTCCATATAAGGTCAAAAACTACATACTCAGATCTTCACCAAACATTGCAGGGATACATTGGATGTCAAGACACGTGGAAAAAACGTACAAAACAAGAGATTGAGGTCATCAAGATTTTGGACGGATTTTTTAGGAATTTTCAAATTTTCAGATGGGAGGTTCCAGATAAGGTCAAAAACTACATACTCAGATCTTCACCAAACTTTGCAGGGATACATTGGATGTCAAGACACGTGGAAAAAACGTACAATACAAGAGATTGGAGACATCAAGATTTTGGACGAATTTTTCAAGAATTCTCAAATTTTCAGATAGGAGGTTCCATATAAGGTCAAAAACTACATACTCAGATCTTCACCAAACTTTGCATGGATACATTGGATGTCAAGAAACGTGGAAAAAACATACAAAACATAGGATTGGAGACATCAAGATTTTGGTCGATTTTTTTAAGAATTTTCAAATTTTCAGATATGAGGTTCCTAATAAGGTCAAAAACTACATACTCAGATCTTCACCAAACTTTGCAGGGATACATTGGATGTCAAGACACGTGGAAAAAACATACAAGACATAGGATTGGGGACATCAAGATTTTAGACAGATTTTTTAGGAATTTTCAAATTTTCAGATGGGAGGTTCCATATAAGGTCAAAAACTACATACTCAGATCTTCACCAAACTTTGCAGGGATACATTGGATGTCAAGACACGTGGAAAAAACGTACAAAACAAGAGATTGAGGTCATCAAGATTTTGGACGGATTTTTTAGGAATTTTCAAATTTTCAGATGGGAGGTTCCAGATAAGGTCAAAAACTACATACTCAGATCTTCACCAAACTTTGCAGGGATACATTGGATGTCAAGACACGTGGAAAAAACGTACAAAACAAGAGATTGGAGACATCAAGATTTTGGACGAATTTTTTAAGAATTTTCAAATTTTCAGAAAGGAGGTTCCATATAAGGTCAAAAACTACATACTCAGATCTTCACCAAACTTTGCAGGGATACATTGGATGTCAAGACACGTGGAAAAAACGTACAAAACAAGAGATTGGAGACATCAAGATTTTGGACGAATTTTTTAAGAATTTTCAAATTTTCAGAATGGATGTTCCAGATAAGGTCAAAAACTACATACTCAGATCTTCACCAAACTTTGCAGGGATACATTGGATGTCAAGACACGTGGAAAATACATACAAAACATAGGATTGGGGACATCAAGATTTTGGTCAAATTTTTTAAGAATTTTCAAATTTTCAGATAGGAGGTTCCATATAAGTTCAAAAACTACATACTCAGATCTTCACCAAACATTGCAGGGATACATTGGATGTCAAGACACGTGGAAAAAACGTACAAAACAAGATATTGGGGTCATCAAAATTTTGGACGGATTTTTTATGAATTTTCAAATTTTCAGATGGGAGGTTCCAGATAAGGACAAAAACTACATACTCAGATCTTCACCAAACTTTGCAGGGATACATTGGATGTCAAGACACGCGGAAAAAACGTACAAAACAAGAGATTGGAGACATCAAGATTTTGGACGAATTTTTTAAGAATTTTCAAATTTTCAGATAGGAGGTTCCATATAAGGTCAAAAACTACATACTCAGATCTTCACCAAACTTTGCATGGATACATTGGATGTCAAGACACGTGGAAAAAACATACAAAACATAGGATTGGGGATATCAAGATTTTGGTCAAATTTTTTAAGAATTTTCAAATTTTCAGATAGGAGGTTCCATATAAGGTCAAACACTACATACTCAGATCTTCTCCAAACATTGCAGGGATACATTGGATGTCAAGACACGTAGAAAAAACGTACAAAACAAGAGATTGGAGACATCAAGATTTTGGACGAATTTTTGAAGAATTTTCAAATTTTCAGATAGGAGGTTCCAGATAAGGTCAAAAACTACAAACTCAGATCTTCACCAAACGTTGCAGGGATACTTTGCATGTCAAGACACGTGGAAAAAACGTACAAAACAAGAGATTGGAGACATCAAGATTTTCGACGAATTTTTTAAGAATTTTCAAATTTTCAGATGGGAGGTTCCAGATAAGGTCAAAAACGACATACTCAGATCTTCACCAAACTTTGCATGGATACATTGGATGTCAAGACACGTTGAAAAAACGTACAAAACAAGAGATTGGAGACATCAAGATTATGGACGAATTTTTTAAGAATTTTCAAATTTTCAGAAAGGAGGTTCCATATAAGGTCAAAAACTACATACTCAGATCTTCACCAAACTTTGCAGGAATACATTGGATGTCAAGACACGTGGAAAAAACGTACAAAACAAGAGATTGGGGTCATCAAGATTTTGGACGAATTTTTTAAGAATTTTCAAATTTTCAGATAGGAGGTTCCAGATAAGGTCAAAAACTACATACTCAGATCTTCACCAAACATTGCAGGGAACATTGGATGTCAAGACACGTGGAAAAAACATACAAAACATAGGATTGGGGACATCAAGATTTTGGTCAAATATTTTTAAGAATTTTCAAATTTTCAGATAAGAGGTTCCATATAAGGTCAAAAACTACATACTCAGATCTTCACCAAACATTGCAGGGATACATTGGATGTCAAGACACGTGGAAAAAACGTACAAAACAAGAGATTGAGGTCATCAAGATTTTGGACGGATTTTTTAGGAATTTTCAAATTTTCAGATGGGAGGTTCCAGATAATGTCAAAAACTACATACTCAGATCTTCACCAAACTTTGCAGGGATACATTGGATGTCAAGACACGTGGAAAAAACGTACAATACAAGAGATTGGAGACATCAAGATTTTGGACGAATTTTTCAAGAATTCTCAAATTTTCAGATAGGAGGTTCCATATAAGGTCAAAAACTACATACTCAGATCTTCACCAAACTTTGCATGGATACATTGGATGTCAAGAAACGTGGAAAAAACATACAAAACATAGGATTGGAGACATCAAGATTTTGGTCGATTTTTTTAAGAATTTTCAAATTTTCAGATATGAGGTTCCTAATAAGGTCAAAAACTACATACTCAGATCTTCACCAAACTTTGCAGGGATACATTGGATGTCAAGACACGTGGAAAAAACATACAAGACATAGGATTGGGGACATCAAGATTTTAGACAGATTTTTTAGGAATTTTCAAATTTTCAGATGGGAGGTTCCATATAAGGTCAAAAACTACATACTCAGATCTTCACCAAACTTTGCAGGGAAACATTGGATGTCAAGACACGTGGAAAAAACGTACAAAACAAAAGATTGAGGTCATCAAGATTTTGGACGGATTTTTTAGGAATTTTCAAATTTTCAGATGGGAGGTTCCAGATAAGGTCAAAAACTACATACTCAGATCTTCACCAAACTTTGCAGGGATACATTGGATGTCAAGACACGTGGAAAAAACGTACAAAACAAGAGATTGGAGACATCAAGATTTTGGACGAATTTTTTAAGAATTTTCAAATTTTCAGATAGGAGGTTCCATATAAGGTCAAAAACTACATACTCAGATCTTCACCAAACTTTGCATGGATACATTGGATGTCAAGACACGTGGAAAAAACATACAAAACATAGGATTGGAGACATCAAGATTTTGGTCGAATTTTTTAAGAATTTTCAGATATGAGGTTCCATATAAGGTCAAAAACTACATACTCAGATCTTCACCAAACTTTGCAGGGATACATTGGATGTCAAGACACGTGGAAAAAACGTACAAAACAAGAGATTGGAGACATCAAGATTTTGGACGAATTTTTTAAGAATTTTCAAATTTTCAGAAAGGAGGTTCCATATAAGGTCAAAAACTACATACTCAGATCTTCACCAAACTTTGCAGGGATACATTGGATGTCAAGACACGTGGAAAAAACGTACAAAACAAGAGATTGGAGACATCAAGATTTTGGACGAATTTTTTAAGAATTTTCAAATTTTCAGAAAGGATGTTCCAGATAAGGTCAAAAACTACATACTCAGATCTTCACCAAACTTTGCAGGGATACATTGGATGTCAAGACACGTGGAAAAAACATACAAAACATAGGATTGGGGACATCAAGATTTTGGTCAAATTTTTTAAGAATTTTCAAATTATCAGATAGGAGGTTCCATATAAGGTCAAAAACTACATACTCAGATCTTCACCAAACATTGCAGGGATACATTGGAGGTCAAGACACGTGGAAAAATCGTACAAAACAAGAGATTGGAGACATCAAGATTTTGGACGAATTTTTTAAAAATTTTCAAATTTTCAGATGGGAGGTTCCAGATAAGGTCAAAAACTACATACTCAGATCTTCACCAAACTTTGCAGGGATACATTGGATGTCAAGACACGTGGAAAAAACGTACAAAACAAGAGATTGGAGACATCAAGATTTTGGACGAATTTTTGAAGTATTTTCAAATTTTCAGATAGGAGGTTCCAGATAAGGTCAAAAACTACATACTCAGATCTTCACCAAACGTTGCAGGGATACTTTGCATGTCAAGACACGTGGAAAAAACGTACAAAACAAGAGATTGGAGACATCAAGATTTTCGACGAATTTTTTAAGAATTTTCAAATTTTCAGATGGGAGGTTCCAGATAAGGTCAAAAACGACATACTCAGATCTTCACCAAACGTTGCAGGGATACTTTGCATGTCAAGACACGTGGAAAAAACGTACAAAACAAGAGAGTGGAGACATCAAGATTTTGGACGAATTTTTTAAGAATTTTCAAATTTTCAGAAAGGAGGTTCCAGATAAGGTCAAAAACTACATACTCAGATCTTCACCAAACTTTGCAGGGATACATTGGATGTCAAGACACGTGGAAAATACATACAAAACATAGGATTGGGGACATCAAGATTTTGGTCAAATTTTTTAAGAATTTTCAAATTTTCAGATAGGAGGTTCCATATAAGTTCAAAAACTACATACTCAGATCTTCACCAAACATTGCAGGGATACATTGGATGTCAAGACACGTGGAAAAAACGTACAAAACAAGATATTGGGGTCATCAAAATTTTGGACGGATTTTTTATGAATTTTCAAATTTTCAGATGGGAGGTTCCAGATAAGGACAAAAACTACATACTCAGATCTTCACCAAACTTTGCAGGGATACATTGGATGTCAAGACACGCTAAAAAAACGTACAAAACAAGAGATTGGAGACATCAAGATTTTGGACGAATTTTTTAAGAATTTTCAAATTTTCAGATAGGAGGTTCCATATAAGGTCAAAAACTACATACTCAGATCTTCACCAAACTTTGCATGGATACATTGGATGTCAAGACACGTGGAAAAAACATACAAAACATAGGATTGGGGATATCAAGATTTTGGTCAAATTTTTTAAGAATTTTCAAATTTTCAGATAGGAGGTTCCATATAAGGTCAAACACTACATACTCAGATCTTCACCAAACATTGCAGGGATACATTGGATGTCAAGACACGTAGAAAAAACGTACAAAACAAGAGATTGGAGACATCAAGATTTTGGACGAATTTTTGAAGAATTTTCAAATTTTCAGATAGGAGGTTCCAGATAAGGTCAAGAACTACATACTCAGATCTTCACCAAACTTTGCAGGAATACATTGGATGTCAAGACACGTGGAAAAAACGTACAAAACAAGAGATTGGGGTGATCAAGATTTTGGACGAATTTTTTAAGAATTTTCAAATTTTCAGATAGGAGGTTCCAGATAAGGTCAAAAACTACATACTCAGATCTTCACCAAACATTGCAGGGAACATTGGATGTCAAGACACGTGGAAAAAACATACAAAACATAGGATTGGGGACATCAAGATTTTGGTCAAATTTTTTAAGAATTTTCAAATTTTCAGATAGGAGGTTCCATATGAGGTCAAAAACTACATACTCAGATCTTCACCAAACATTGCAGGGAACATTGGATGTCAAGACACGTGGAAAAAACGTACAAAACAAGAGATTGGAGACATCAAGATTTTCGACGAATTCTTTAAGAATTTTCAAATTTTCAGATGGGAGGTTCCAGATGAGATCAAAAACGATATACTCAGATCTTCACCAAACTTTGCATGGATACATTGGATGTCAAGACACGTGGAAAAAACATACAAAACATAGAATTGGGGACATCAAGATTTTGGTCGAATTTTTTAAGAATTTTCAAATTTTCAGATAGGAGGTTTCATATAAGGTCAAAAACTACATACTCAGATCTTCACCAATCTTTGCAGGGATACATTGGATGTCAAGACACGTGGAAAAAACGTACAAAACAAGAGATTGGAGACATCAAGATTTTGGACGAATTTTTTAAGAATTTTCAAATTTTCAGAAAGGAGGTTCCATATAAGGTCAAAAACTACATACTCAGATCTTCACCAAACTTTGCAAGGATACATTGGATGTCAAGACACGTGGAAAAAACATACAAAACATAGGATAAACGACATCAAGATTTTGGACGGATTTTTTAGGAATTTTCAAATTTTCAGAAAGGAGGTTCCAGATAAGGTCAAAAACTACATACTCAGATCTTCACCAAACTTTGCAGGGATACATTGCATGTCAAGACACGTGGAAAAAACGTACAAAACAAGAGATTGAGGTCATCAAGATTTTGGACGGATTTTTTAGGAATTTTCAAATTTTCAGATAGGAGGTTCCAGATAAGGTCAAAAACTACATACTCAGATCTTCACCAAACTTTGCAGGGATACATTGGATGTCAAGACACGTGGGAAAAACGTACAAAACAAGAGATTGGAGACATCAAGATTTTGGACGAATTTTTTAACAATTTTCAAATTTTCAGATAGGAGGTTCCAGATAAGGTCAAAAACTACATACTCAGATCTTTACCAAACTTTGCAGGGATACACTGGATGTCAAGACACGTGGAAAAAACGTACAAAACAAGAGATTGGAGACATCAAGATTTTGGACGAATTTTTGAAGTATTTTCAAATTTTCAGATAGGAGGTTCCAGATAAGGTCAAAAACTACATACTCAGATCTTCACCAAACGTTGCAGGGATACTTTGCATGTCAAGACACGTGGAAAAAACGTACAAAACAAGAGATTGGAGACATCAAGATTTTCGACGAATTTTTTAAGAATTTTCAAATTTTCAGATGGGAGGTTCCAGATAAGGTCAAAAACGACATACTCAGATCTTCACCAAACGTTGCAGGGATACTTTGCATGTCAAGACACGTGGAAAAAACGTACAAAACAAGAGAGTGGAGACATCAAGATTTTGGACGAATTTTTTAAGAATTTTCAAATTTTCAGAAAGGAGGTTCCAGATAAGGTCAAAAACTACATACTCAGATCTTCACCAAACTTTGCAGGGATACATTGGATGTCAAGACACGTGGAAAATACATACAAAACATAGGATTGGGGACATCAAGATTTTGGTCAAATTTTTTAAGAATTTTCAAATTTTCAGATAGGAGGTTCCATATAAGTTCAAAAACTACATACTCAGATCTTCACCAAACATTGCAGGGATACATTGGATGTCAAGACACGTGGAAAAACGTACAAAACAAGATATTGGGGTCATCAAAATTTTGGACGGATTTTTTATGAATTTTCAAATTTTCAGATGGGAGGTTCCAGATAAGGACAAAAACTACATACTCAGATCTTCACCAAACTTTGCAGGGATACATTGGATGTCAAGACACGCGGAAAAAACGTACAAAACAAGAGATTGGAGACATCAAGATTTTGGACGAATTTTTTAAGAATTTTCAAATTTTCAGATAGGAGGTTCCATATAAGGTCAAAAACTACATACTCAGATCTTCACCAAACTTTGCATGGATACATTGGATGTCAAGACACGTGGAAAAAACATACAAAACATAGGATTGGGGATATCAAGATTTTGGTCAAATTTTTTAAGAATTTTCAAATTTTCAGATAGGAGGTTCCATATAAGGTCAAACACTACATACTCAGATCTTCACCAAACATTGCAGGGATACATTGGATGTCAAGACACGTAGAAAAAACGTACAAAACAAGAGATTGGAGACATCAAGATTTTGGACGAATTTTTGAAGAATTTTCAAATTTTCAGATAGGAGGTTCCAGATAAGGTCAAAAACTACAAACTCAGATCTTCACCAAACGTTGCAGGGATACTTTGCATGTCAAGACACGTGGAAAAAACGTACAAAACAAGAGATTGGAGACATCAAGATTTTCGACGAATTTTTTAAGAATTTTCAAATTTTCAGATGGGAGGTTCCAGATAAGGTCAAAAACGACATACTCAGATCTTCACCAAACTTTGCATGGATACATTGGATGTCAAGACACGTGGAAAAAACGTACAAAACAAGAGATTGGAGACATCAAGATTATGGACGAATTTTTTAAGAATTTTCAAATTTTCAGAAAGGAGGTTCCATATAAGGTCAAAAACTACATACTCAGATCTTCACCAAACTTTGCAGGAATACATTGGATGTCAAGACACGTGGAAAAAACGCACAAAACAAGAGATTGGGGTCATCAAGATTTTGGACGAATTTTTTAAGAATTTTCAAATTTTCAGATAGGAGGTTCCAGATAAGGTCAAAAACTACATACTCAGATCTTCACCAAACTTTGCAGGGATACATTGGATGTCAAGACACGTGGGAAAAACATACAAAACATAGGATTGGGGACATCAAGATTTTGTTCAAATTTTTTAAGAATTTTCAAATTTTCAGATAGGAGGTTCCATATGAGGTCAAAAACTACATACTCAGATCTTCACCAAACATTGCAGGGAACATTGGATGTCAAGACACGTGGAAAAAACGTACAAAACAAGAGATTGGAGACATCAAGATTTTCGACGAATTCTTTAAGAATTTTCAAATTTTCAGATGGGAGGTTCCAGATGAGATCAAAAACGATATACTCAGATCTTCACCAAACTTTGCATGGATACATTGGATGTCAAGACACGTGGAAAAAACATACAAAACATAGAATTGGGGACATCAAGATTTTGGTCGAATTTTTTAAGAATTTTCAAATTTTCAGATAGGAGGTTTCATATAAGGTCAAAAACTACATACTCAGATCTTCACCAAACTTTGCAGGGATACATTGGATGTCAAGACACGTGGAAAAAACGTACAAAACAAGAGATTGAAGACATCAAGATTTTGGACGAATTTTTTAAGAATTTTCAAATTTTCAGAAAGGAGGTTCCATATAAGGTCAAAAACTACATACTCAGATCTTCACCAAACTTTGCATGGATACATTGGATGTCAAGACACGTGGAAAAAACATACAAAACATAGGATTGGGGACATCAAGATTTTGGACGGATTTTTTAGGAATTTTCAAATTTTCAGAAAGGAGGTTCCAGATAAGTTCAAAAACTACATACTCAGATCTTCACCAAACATTGCAGGGATACATTGGATGTCAAGACACGTGGAAAAAACGTACAAAACAAGATATTGGGGTCATCAAAATTTTGGACGGATTTTTTATGAATTTTCAAATTTTCAGATGGGAGGTTCCAGATAAGGACAAAAACTACATACTCAGATCTTCACCAAATTTTGCAGGGATACATTGGATGTCAAGACACGCGGAAAAAACGTACAAAACAAGAGATTGGAGACATCAAGATTTTGGACGAATTTTTTAAGAATTTTCAAATTTTCAGATAGGAGGTTCCATATAAGGTCAAAAACTACATACTCAGATCTTCACCAAACTTTGCATGGATACATTGGATGTCAAGACACGTGGAAAAAACATACAAAACATAGGATTGGGGATATCAAGATTTTGGACGGATTTTTTAGGAATTTTCAAATTTTCAGATGGGAGGTTCCAGATAAGGTCAAAAACTACATACTCAGATCTTCACCAAACTTTGCAGGGATACATTGGATGTCAAGACACGTGGAAAAAACGTACAAAACAAGAGATTGGAGACATCAAGATTTTGGACGAATTTTTTAAGAATTTTCAAATTTTCAGAAAGGAGGTTCCATATAAGGTCAAAAACTACATACTCAGATCTTCACCAAACTTTGCAGGGATACATTGGATGTCAAGACACGTGGAAAAAACGTACAAAACAAGAGATTGGAGACATCAAGATTTTGGACGAATTTTTTAAGAATTTTCAAATTTTCAGAAAGGATGTTCCAGATAAGGTCAAAAACTACATACTCAGATCTTCACCAAACTTTGCAGGGATACATTGGATGTCAAGACACGTGGAAAATACATACAAAACATAGGATTGGGGACATCAAGATTTTGGTCAAATTTTTTAAGAATTTTCAAATTTTCAGATAGGAGGTTCCATATAAGTTCAAAAACTACATACTCAGATCTTCACCAAACATTGCAGGGATACATTGGATGTCAAGACACGTGGAAAAAACGTACAAAACAAGAGATTGAGGTCATCAAGATTTTGGACGGATTTTTCAAGAATTCTCAAATTTTCAGATAGGAGGTTCCATATAAGGTCAAAAACTACATACTCAGATCTTCACCAAACTTTGCATGGATACATTGGATGTCAAGAAACGTGGAAAAAACATACAAAACATAGGATTGGAGACATCAAGATTTTGGTCGAATTTTTTAAGAATTTTCAAATTTTCAGATATGAGGTTCCTAATAAGGTCAAAAACTACATACTCAGATCTTCACCAAACTTTGCAGGGATACATTGGATGTCAAGACACGTGGAAAAAACATACAAGACATAGGATTGGGGACATCAAGATTTTAGACAGATTTTTTAGGAATTTTCAAATTTTCAGATGGGAGGTTCCATATAAGGTCAAAAACTACATACTCAGATCTTCACCAAACTTTGCAGGGAAACATTGGATGTCAAGACACGTGGAAAAAACGTACAAAACAAGAGATTGAGGTCATCAAGATTTTGGACGGATTTTTTAGGAATTTTCAAATTTTCAGATGGGAGGTTCCAGATAAGGTCAAAAACTACATACTCAGATCTTCACCAAACTTTGCAGGGATACATTGGATGTCAAGACACGTGGAAAAAACGTACAATACAAGAGATTGGAGACATCAAGATTTTGGACGAATTTTTTAAGAATTTTCAAATTTTCAGATAGGAGGTTCCATATAAGGTCAAAAACTACATACTCAGATCTTCACCAAACTTTGCATGGATACATTGGATGTCAAGACACGTGGAAAAAACATACAAAACATAGGATTGGAGACATCAAGATTTTGGTCGAATTTTTTAAGAATTTTCAGATATGAGGTTCCATATAAGGTCAAAAACTACATACTCAGATCTTCACCAAACTTTGCAGGGATACATTGGATGTCAAGACACGTGGAAAAAACGTACAAAACAAGAGATTGGAGACATCAAGATTTTGGACGAATTTTTTAAGAATTTTCAAATTTTCAGAAAGGAGGTTCCAGATAAGGTCAAAAACTACATACTCAGATCTTCACCAAACTTTGCATGGATACATTGGATGTCAAGAAACGTGGAAAAAACATACAAAACATAGGATTGGAGACATCAAGATTTTGGTCGAATTTTTTAAGAATTTTCAAATTTTCAGATATGAGGTTCCTAATAAGGTCAAAAACTACATACTCAGATCTTCACCAAACTTTGCAGGGATACATTGGATGTCAAGATACGTGGAAAAAACATACAAGACATAGGATTGGGGACATCAAGATTTTAGACAGATTTTTTAGGAATTTTCAAATTTTCAGATGGGAGGTTCCATATAAGGTCAAAAACTACATACTCAGATCTTCACCAAACTTTGCAGGGATACATTGGATGTCAAGACACGTGGAAAAAACGTACAAAACAAGAGATTGAGGTCATCAAGATTTTGGACGGATTTTTTAGGAATTTTCAAATTTTCAGATGGGAGGTTCCAGATAAGGTCAAAAACTACATACTCAGATCTTCACCAAACTTTGCAGGGATACATTGGATGTCAAGACACGTGGAAAAAACGTACAAAACAAGAGATTGGAGACATCAAGATTTTGGACGAATTTTTTAAGAATTTTCAAATTTTCAGAAAGGAGGTTCCATATAAGGTCAAAAACTACATACTCAGATCTTCACCAAACTTTGCAGGGATACATTGGATGTCAAGACACGTGGAAAAAACGTACAAAACAAGAGATTGGAGACATCAAGATTTTGGACGAATTTTTTAAGAATTTTCAAATTTTCAGAAAGGATGTTCCAGATAAGGTCAAAAACTACATACTCAGATCTTCACCAAACTTTGCAGGGATACATTGGATGTCAAGACACGTGGAAAATACATACAAAACATAGGATTGGGGACATCAAGATTTTGGTCAAATTTTTTAAGAATTTTCAAATTTTCAGATAGGAGGTTCCATATAAGTTCAAAAACTACATACTCAGATCTTCACCAAACATTGCAGGGATACATTGGATGTCAAGACACGTGGAAAAAACGTACAAAACAAGATATTGGGGTCATCAAAATTTTGGACGGATTTTTTATGAATTTTCAAATTTTCAGATGGGAGGTTCCAGATAAGGACAAAAACTACATACTCAGATCTTCACCAAATTTTGCAGGGATACATTGGATGTCAAGACCCGCGGAAAAAACGTACAAAACAAGAGATTGGAGACATCAAGATTTTGGACGAATTTTTTAAGAATTTTCAAATTTTCAGATAGGAGGTTCCATATAAGGTCAAAAACTACATACTCAGATCTTCACCAAACTTTGCATGGATACATTGGATGTCAAGACACGTGGAAAAAACATACAAAACATAGGATTGGGGATATCAAGATTTTGGTCAAATTTTTTAAGAATTTTCAAATTTTCAGATAGGAGGTTCCATATAAGGTCAAACACTACATACTCAGATCTTCTCCAAACATTGCAGGGATACATTGGATGTCAAGACACGTAGAAAAAACGTACAAAACAAGAGATTGGAGACATCAAGATTTTGGACGAATTTTTGAAGAATTTTCAAATTTTCAGATAGGAGGTTCCAGATAAGGTCAAAAACTACAAACTCAGATCTTCACCAAACGTTGCAGGGATACTTTGCATGTCAAGACACGTGGAAAAAACGTACAAAACAAGAGATTGGAGACATCAAGATTTTCGACTAATTTTTTAAGAATTTTCAAATTTTCAGATGGGAGGTTCCAGATAAGGTCAAAAACGACATACTCAGATCTTCACCAAACTTTGCATGGATACATTGGATGTCAAGACACGTGGAAAAAACGTACAAAACAAGAGATTGGAGACATCAAGATTATGGACGAATTTTTTAAGAATTTTCAAATTTTCAGAAAGGAGGTTCCATATAAGGTCAAAAACTACATACTCAGATCTTCACCAAACTTTGCAGGAATACATTGGATGTCAAGACACGTGGAAAAAACGTACAAAACAAGAGATTGGGGTCATCAAGATTTTGGAAGAATTTTTTAAGAATTTTCAAATTTTCAGATAGGAGGTTCCACATAAGGTCAAAAACTACATACTCAGATCTTCACCAAACATTGCAGGGAACATTGGATGTCAAGACACGTGGAAAAAACATACAAAACATAGGATTGGGGACATCAAGATTTTGGTCAAATATTTTTAAGAATTTTCAAATTTTCAGATAGGATGTTCCATATAAGGTCAAAAACTACATACTCAGATCTTCACCAAACATTGCAGGGATACATTGGATGTCAAGACACGTGGAAAAAACGTACAAAACAAGAGATTGAGGTCATCAAGATTTTGGACGGATTTTTTAGGAATTTTCAAATTTTCAGATGGGAGGTTCCAGATAATGTCAAAAACTACATACTCAGATCTTCACCAAACTTTGCAGGGATACATTGGATGTCAAGACACGTGGAAAAAACGTACAATACAAGAGATTGGAGACATCAAGATTTTGGACGAATTTTTCAAGAATTCTCAAATTTTCAGATAGGAGGTTCCATATAAGGTCAAAAACTACATACTCAGATCTTCACCAAACTTTGCATGGATACATTGGATGTCAAGAAACGTGGAAAAAACATACAAAACATAGGATTGGAGACATCAAGATTTTGGTCGAATTTTTTAAGAATTTTCAAATTTTCAGATATGAGGTTCCTAATAAGGTCAAAAACTACATACTCAGATCTTCACCAAACTTTGCAGGGATACATTGGATGTCAAGACACGTGGAAAAAACATACAAGACATAGGATTGGGGACATCAAGATTTTAGACAGATTTTTTAGGAATTTTCAAATTTTCAGATGGGAGGTTCCATATAAGGTCAAAAACTACATACTCAGATCTTCACCAAACTTTGCAGGGAAACATTGGATGTCAAGAAACGTGGAAAAAACGTACAAAACAAGAGATTGAGGTCATCAAGATTTTGGACGGATTTTTTAGGAATTTTCAAATTTTCAGATGGGAGGTTCCAGATAAGGTCAAAAACTACATACTCAGATCTTCACCAAACTTTGCAGGGATACATTGGATGTCAAGACACGTGGAAAAAACGTACAAAACAAGAGATTGGAGACATCAAGATTTTGGACGAATTTTTTAAGAATTTTCAAATTTTCAGATAGGAGGTTCCATATAAGGTCAAAAACTACATACTCAGATCTTCACCAAACTTTGCATGGATACATTGGATGTCAAGACACGTGGAAAAAACATACAAAACATAGGATTGGAGACATCAAGATTTTGGTCGAATTTTTTAAGAATTTTCAGATATGAGGTTCCATATAAGGTCAAAAACTACATACTCAGATCTTCACCAAACTTTGCAGGGATACATTGGATGTCAAGACACGTGGAAAAAACGTACAAAACAAGAGATTGGAGACATCAAGATTTTGGACGAATTTTTTAAGAATTTTCAAATTTTCAGAAAGGAGGTTCCATATAAGGTCAAAAACTACATACTCAGATCTTCACCAAACTT
This sequence comes from Lepisma saccharinum, assembly GCF_977018435.1. NCBI lineage: Eukaryota > Metazoa > Arthropoda > Insecta > Zygentoma > Lepismatidae > Lepisma > Lepisma saccharinum. The sequence continues at coordinate 110,358 of NW_028143114.1, read as the reverse complement.
TGCAGGGATACATTGGATGTCAAGACACGTGGAAAAAACGTACAAAACAAGAGATTGGAGACATCAAGATTTTGGACGAATTTTTTAAGAATTTTCAAATTTTCAGAAAGGATGTTCCAGATAAGGTCAAAAACTACATTCTCAGATCTTCACCAAACTTTGCAGGGATACATTGGATGTCAAGACACGTGGAAAAAACATACAAAACATAGGATTGGGGACATCAAGATTTTGGTCAAATTTTTTAAGAATTTTCAAATTATCAGATAGGAGGTTCCATATAAGGTCAAAAACTACATACTCAGATCTTCACCAAACATTGCAGGGATACATTGGAGGTCAAGACACGTGGAAAAATCGTACAAAACAAGAGATTGGAGACATCAAGATTTTGGACGAATTTTTTAAAAATTTTCAAATTTTCAGATGGGAGGTTCCAGATAAGGTCAAAAACTACATACTCAGATCTTCACCAAACTTTGCAGGGATACATTGGATGTCAAGACACGTGGAAAAAACGTACAAAACAAGAGATTGGAGACATCAAGATTTTGGACGAATTTTTGAAGTATTTTCAAATTTTCAGATAGGAGGTTCCAGATAAGGTCAAAAACTACATACTCAGATCTTCACCAAACGTTGCAGGGATACTTTGCATGTCAAGACACGTGGAAAAAACGTACAAAACAAGAGATTGGAGACATCAAGATTTTCGACGAATTTTTTAAGAATTTTCAAATTTTCAGATGGGAGGTTCCAGATAAGGTCAAAAACGACATACTCAGATCTTCACCAAACGTTGCAGGGATACTTTGCATGTCAAGACACGTGGAAAAAACGTACAAAACAAGAGAGTGGAGACATCAAGATTTTGGACGAATTTTTTAAGAATTTTCAAATTTTCAGAAAGGAGGTTCCAGATAAGGTCAAAAACTACATACTCAGATCTTCACCAAACTTTGCAGGGATACATTGGATGTCAAGACACGTGGAAAATACATACAAAACATAGGATTGGGGACATCAAGATTTTGGTCAAATTTTTTAAGAATTTTCAAATTTTCAGATAGGAGGTTCCATATAAGTTCAAAAACTACATACTCAGATCTTCACCAAACATTGCAGGGATACATTGGATGTCAAGACACGTGGAAAAAACGTACAAAACAAGATATTGGGGTCATCAAAATTTTGGACGGATTTTTTATGAATTTTCAAATTTTCAGATGGGAGGTTCCAGATAAGGACAAAAACTACATACTCAGATCTTCACCAAACTTTGCAGGGATACATTGGATGTCAAGACACGCGGAAAAAACGTACAAAACAAGAGATTGGAGACATCAAGATTTTGGACGAATTTTTTAAGAATTTTCAAATTTTCAGATAGGAGGTTCCATATAAGGTCAAAAACTACATACTCAGATCTTCACCAAACTTTGCATGGATACATTGGATGTCAAGACACGTGGAAAAAACATACAAAACATAGGATTGGGGATATCAAGATTTTGGTCAAATTTTTTAAGAATTTTCAAATTTTCAGATAGGAGGTTCCATATAAGGTCAAACACTACATACTCAGATCTTCACCAAACATTGCAGGGATACATTGGATGTCAAGACACGTAGAAAAAACGTACAAAACAAGAGATTGGAGACATCAAGATTTTGGACGAATTTTTGAAGAATTTTCAAATTTTCAGATAGGAGGTTCCAGATAAGGTCAAAAACTACATACTCAGATCTTCACCAAACTTTGCAGGAATACATTGGATGTCAAGACACGTGGAAAAAACGTACAAAACAAGAGATTGGGGTCATCAAGATTTTGGACGAATTTTTTAAGAATTTTCAAATTTTCAGATAGGAGGTTCCAGATAAGGTCAAAAACTACATACTCAGATCTTCACCAAACATTGCAGGGAACATTGGATGTCAAGACACGTGGAAAAACATACAAAACATAGGATTGGGGACATCAAGATTTTGGTCAAATATTTTTAAGAATTTTCAAATTTTCAGATAAGAGGTTCCATATAAGGTCAAAAACTACATACTCAGATCTTCACCAAACATTGCAGGGATACATTGGATGTCAAGACACGTGGAAAAAACGTACAAAACAAGAGATTGAGGTCATCAAGATTTTGGACGGATTTTTTAGGAATTTTCAAATTTTCAGATGGGAGGTTCCAGATAAGGTCAAAAACTACATACTCAGATCTTCACCAAACTTTGCAGGGATACATTGGATGTCAAGACACGTGGAAAAAACGTACAATACAAGAGATTGGAGACATCAAGATTTTGGACGAATTTTTCAAGAATTCTCAAATTTTCAGATAGGAGGTTCCATATAAGGTCAAAAACTACATACTCAGATCTTCACCAAACTTTGCATGGATACATTGGATGTCAAGAAACGTGGAAAAAACATACAAAACATAGGATTGGAGACATCAAGATTTTGGTCGATTTTTTTAAGAATTTTCAAATTTTCAGATATGAGGTTCCTAATAAGGTCAAAAACTACATACTCAGATCTTCACCAAACTTTGCAGGGATACATTGGATGTCAAGACACGTGGAAAAAACATACAAGACATAGGATTGGGGACATCAAGATTTTAGACAGATTTTTTAGGAATTTTCAAATTTTCAGATGGGAGGTTCCATATAAGGTCAAAAACTACATACTCAGATCTTCACCAAACTTTGCAGGGATACATTGGATGTCAAGACACGTGGAAAAAACGTACAAAACAAGAGATTGAGGTCATCAAGATTTTGGACGGATTTTTTAGGAATTTTCAAATTTTCAGATGGGAGGTTCCAGATAAGGTCAAAAACTACATACTCAGATCTTCACCAAACTTTGCAGGGATACATTGGATGTCAAGACACGTGGAAAAAACGTACAAAACAAGAGATTGGAGACATCAAGATTTTGGACGAATTTTTTAAGAATTTTCAAATTTTCAGAAAGGAGGTTCCATATAAGGTCAAAAACTACATACTCAGATCTTCACCAAACTTTGCAGGGATACATTGGATGTCAAGACACGTGGAAAAAACGTACAAAACAAGAGATTGGAGACATCAAGATTTTGGACGAATTTTTTAAGAATTTTCAAATTTTCAGAATGGATGTTCCAGATAAGGTCAAAAACTACATACTCAGATCTTCACCAAACTTTGCAGGGATACATTGGATGTCAAGACACGTGGAAAATACATACAAAACATAGGATTGGGGACATCAAGATTTTGGTCAAATTTTTTAAGAATTTTCAAATTTTCAGATAGGAGGTTCCATATAAGTTCAAAAACTACATACTCAGATCTTCACCAAACATTGCAGGGATACATTGGATGTCAAGACACGTGGAAAAAACGTACAAAACAAGATATTGGGGTCATCAAAATTTTGGACGGATTTTTTATGAATTTTCAAATTTTCAGATGGGAGGTTCCAGATAAGGACAAAAACTACATACTCAGATCTTCACCAAACTTTGCAGGGATACATTGGATGTCAAGACACGCGGAAAAAACGTACAAAACAAGAGATTGGAGACATCAAGATTTTGGACGAATTTTTTAAGAATTTTCAAATTTTCAGATAGGAGGTTCCATATAAGGTCAAAAACTACATACTCAGATCTTCACCAAACTTTGCATGGATACATTGGATGTCAAGACACGTGGAAAAAACATACAAAACATAGGATTGGGGATATCAAGATTTTGGTCAAATTTTTTAAGAATTTTCAAATTTTCAGATAGGAGGTTCCATATAAGGTCAAACACTACATACTCAGATCTTCTCCAAACATTGCAGGGATACATTGGATGTCAAGACACGTAGAAAAAACGTACAAAACAAGAGATTGGAGACATCAAGATTTTGGACGAATTTTTGAAGAATTTTCAAATTTTCAGATAGGAGGTTCCAGATAAGGTCAAAAACTACAAACTCAGATCTTCACCAAACGTTGCAGGGATACTTTGCATGTCAAGACACGTGGAAAAAACGTACAAAACAAGAGATTGGAGACATCAAGATTTTCGACGAATTTTTTAAGAATTTTCAAATTTTCAGATGGGAGGTTCCAGATAAGGTCAAAAACGACATACTCAGATCTTCACCAAACTTTGCATGGATACATTGGATGTCAAGACACGTTGAAAAAACGTACAAAACAAGAGATTGGAGACATCAAGATTATGGACGAATTTTTTAAGAATTTTCAAATTTTCAGAAAGGAGGTTCCATATAAGGTCAAAAACTACATACTCAGATCTTCACCAAACTTTGCAGGAATACATTGGATGTCAAGACACGTGGAAAAAACGTACAAAACAAGAGATTGGGGTCATCAAGATTTTGGACGAATTTTTTAAGAATTTTCAAATTTTCAGATAGGAGGTTCCAGATAAGGTCAAAAACTACATACTCAGATCTTCACCAAACATTGCAGGGAACATTGGATGTCAAGACACGTGGAAAAAACATACAAAACATAGGATTGGGGACATCAAGATTTTGGTCAAATATTTTTAAGAATTTTCAAATTTTCAGATAAGAGGTTCCATATAAGGTCAAAAACTACATACTCAGATCTTCACCAAACATTGCAGGGATACATTGGATGTCAAGACACGTGGAAAAAACGTACAAAACAAGAGATTGAGGTCATCAAGATTTTGGACGGATTTTTTAGGAATTTTCAAATTTTCAGATGGGAGGTTCCAGATAATGTCAAAAACTACATACTCAGATCTTCACCAAACTTTGCAGGGATACATTGGATGTCAAGACACGTGGAAAAAACGTACAATACAAGAGATTGGAGACATCAAGATTTTGGACGAATTTTTCAAGAATTCTCAAATTTTCAGATAGGAGGTTCCATATAAGGTCAAAAACTACATACTCAGATCTTCACCAAACTTTGCATGGATACATTGGATGTCAAGAAACGTGGAAAAAACATACAAAACATAGGATTGGAGACATCAAGATTTTGGTCGATTTTTTTAAGAATTTTCAAATTTTCAGATATGAGGTTCCTAATAAGGTCAAAAACTACATACTCAGATCTTCACCAAACTTTGCAGGGATACATTGGATGTCAAGACACGTGGAAAAAACATACAAGACATAGGATTGGGGACATCAAGATTTTAGACAGATTTTTTAGGAATTTTCAAATTTTCAGATGGGAGGTTCCATATAAGGTCAAAAACTACATACTCAGATCTTCACCAAACTTTGCAGGGAAACATTGGATGTCAAGACACGTGGAAAAAACGTACAAAACAAAAGATTGAGGTCATCAAGATTTTGGACGGATTTTTTAGGAATTTTCAAATTTTCAGATGGGAGGTTCCAGATAAGGTCAAAAACTACATACTCAGATCTTCACCAAACTTTGCAGGGATACATTGGATGTCAAGACACGTGGAAAAAACGTACAAAACAAGAGATTGGAGACATCAAGATTTTGGACGAATTTTTTAAGAATTTTCAAATTTTCAGATAGGAGGTTCCATATAAGGTCAAAAACTACATACTCAGATCTTCACCAAACTTTGCATGGATACATTGGATGTCAAGACACGTGGAAAAAACATACAAAACATAGGATTGGAGACATCAAGATTTTGGTCGAATTTTTTAAGAATTTTCAGATATGAGGTTCCATATAAGGTCAAAAACTACATACTCAGATCTTCACCAAACTTTGCAGGGATACATTGGATGTCAAGACACGTGGAAAAAACGTACAAAACAAGAGATTGGAGACATCAAGATTTTGGACGAATTTTTTAAGAATTTTCAAATTTTCAGAAAGGAGGTTCCATATAAGGTCAAAAACTACATACTCAGATCTTCACCAAACTTTGCAGGGATACATTGGATGTCAAGACACGTGGAAAAAACGTACAAAACAAGAGATTGGAGACATCAAGATTTTGGACGAATTTTTTAAGAATTTTCAAATTTTCAGAAAGGATGTTCCAGATAAGGTCAAAAACTACATACTCAGATCTTCACCAAACTTTGCAGGGATACATTGGATGTCAAGACACGTGGAAAAAACATACAAAACATAGGATTGGGGACATCAAGATTTTGGTCAAATTTTTTAAGAATTTTCAAATTATCAGATAGGAGGTTCCATATAAGGTCAAAAACTACATACTCAGATCTTCACCAAACATTGCAGGGATACATTGGAGGTCAAGACACGTGGAAAAATCGTACAAAACAAGAGATTGGAGACATCAAGATTTTGGACGAATTTTTTAAAAATTTTCAAATTTTCAGATGGGAGGTTCCAGATAAGGTCAAAAACTACATACTCAGATCTTCACCAAACTTTGCAGGGATACATTGGATGTCAAGACACGTGGAAAAAACGTACAAAACAAGAGATTGGAGACATCAAGATTTTGGACGAATTTTTGAAGTATTTTCAAATTTTCAGATAGGAGGTTCCAGATAAGGTCAAAAACTACATACTCAGATCTTCACCAAACGTTGCAGGGATACTTTGCATGTCAAGACACGTGGAAAAAACGTACAAAACAAGAGATTGGAGACATCAAGATTTTCGACGAATTTTTTAAGAATTTTCAAATTTTCAGATGGGAGGTTCCAGATAAGGTCAAAAACGACATACTCAGATCTTCACCAAACGTTGCAGGGATACTTTGCATGTCAAGACACGTGGAAAAAACGTACAAAACAAGAGAGTGGAGACATCAAGATTTTGGACGAATTTTTTAAGAATTTTCAAATTTTCAGAAAGGAGGTTCCAGATAAGGTCAAAAACTACATACTCAGATCTTCACCAAACTTTGCAGGGATACATTGGATGTCAAGACACGTGGAAAATACATACAAAACATAGGATTGGGGACATCAAGATTTTGGTCAAATTTTTTAAGAATTTTCAAATTTTCAGATAGGAGGTTCCATATAAGTTCAAAAACTACATACTCAGATCTTCACCAAACATTGCAGGGATACATTGGATGTCAAGACACGTGGAAAAAACGTACAAAACAAGATATTGGGGTCATCAAAATTTTGGACGGATTTTTTATGAATTTTCAAATTTTCAGATGGGAGGTTCCAGATAAGGACAAAAACTACATACTCAGATCTTCACCAAACTTTGCAGGGATACATTGGATGTCAAGACACGCTAAAAAAACGTACAAAACAAGAGATTGGAGACATCAAGATTTTGGACGAATTTTTTAAGAATTTTCAAATTTTCAGATAGGAGGTTCCATATAAGGTCAAAAACTACATACTCAGATCTTCACCAAACTTTGCATGGATACATTGGATGTCAAGACACGTGGAAAAAACATACAAAACATAGGATTGGGGATATCAAGATTTTGGTCAAATTTTTTAAGAATTTTCAAATTTTCAGATAGGAGGTTCCATATAAGGTCAAACACTACATACTCAGATCTTCACCAAACATTGCAGGGATACATTGGATGTCAAGACACGTAGAAAAAACGTACAAAACAAGAGATTGGAGACATCAAGATTTTGGACGAATTTTTGAAGAATTTTCAAATTTTCAGATAGGAGGTTCCAGATAAGGTCAAGAACTACATACTCAGATCTTCACCAAACTTTGCAGGAATACATTGGATGTCAAGACACGTGGAAAAAACGTACAAAACAAGAGATTGGGGTGATCAAGATTTTGGACGAATTTTTTAAGAATTTTCAAATTTTCAGATAGGAGGTTCCAGATAAGGTCAAAAACTACATACTCAGATCTTCACCAAACATTGCAGGGAACATTGGATGTCAAGACACGTGGAAAAAACATACAAAACATAGGATTGGGGACATCAAGATTTTGGTCAAATTTTTTAAGAATTTTCAAATTTTCAGATAGGAGGTTCCATATGAGGTCAAAAACTACATACTCAGATCTTCACCAAACATTGCAGGGAACATTGGATGTCAAGACACGTGGAAAAAACGTACAAAACAAGAGATTGGAGACATCAAGATTTTCGACGAATTCTTTAAGAATTTTCAAATTTTCAGATGGGAGGTTCCAGATGAGATCAAAAACGATATACTCAGATCTTCACCAAACTTTGCATGGATACATTGGATGTCAAGACACGTGGAAAAAACATACAAAACATAGAATTGGGGACATCAAGATTTTGGTCGAATTTTTTAAGAATTTTCAAATTTTCAGATAGGAGGTTTCATATAAGGTCAAAAACTACATACTCAGATCTTCACCAATCTTTGCAGGGATACATTGGATGTCAAGACACGTGGAAAAAACGTACAAAACAAGAGATTGGAGACATCAAGATTTTGGACGAATTTTTTAAGAATTTTCAAATTTTCAGAAAGGAGGTTCCATATAAGGTCAAAAACTACATACTCAGATCTTCACCAAACTTTGCAAGGATACATTGGATGTCAAGACACGTGGAAAAAACATACAAAACATAGGATAAACGACATCAAGATTTTGGACGGATTTTTTAGGAATTTTCAAATTTTCAGAAAGGAGGTTCCAGATAAGGTCAAAAACTACATACTCAGATCTTCACCAAACTTTGCAGGGATACATTGCATGTCAAGACACGTGGAAAAAACGTACAAAACAAGAGATTGAGGTCATCAAGATTTTGGACGGATTTTTTAGGAATTTTCAAATTTTCAGATAGGAGGTTCCAGATAAGGTCAAAAACTACATACTCAGATCTTCACCAAACTTTGCAGGGATACATTGGATGTCAAGACACGTGGGAAAAACGTACAAAACAAGAGATTGGAGACATCAAGATTTTGGACGAATTTTTTAACAATTTTCAAATTTTCAGATAGGAGGTTCCAGATAAGGTCAAAAACTACATACTCAGATCTTTACCAAACTTTGCAGGGATACACTGGATGTCAAGACACGTGGAAAAAACGTACAAAACAAGAGATTGGAGACATCAAGATTTTGGACGAATTTTTGAAGTATTTTCAAATTTTCAGATAGGAGGTTCCAGATAAGGTCAAAAACTACATACTCAGATCTTCACCAAACGTTGCAGGGATACTTTGCATGTCAAGACACGTGGAAAAAACGTACAAAACAAGAGATTGGAGACATCAAGATTTTCGACGAATTTTTTAAGAATTTTCAAATTTTCAGATGGGAGGTTCCAGATAAGGTCAAAAACGACATACTCAGATCTTCACCAAACGTTGCAGGGATACTTTGCATGTCAAGACACGTGGAAAAAACGTACAAAACAAGAGAGTGGAGACATCAAGATTTTGGACGAATTTTTTAAGAATTTTCAAATTTTCAGAAAGGAGGTTCCAGATAAGGTCAAAAACTACATACTCAGATCTTCACCAAACTTTGCAGGGATACATTGGATGTCAAGACACGTGGAAAATACATACAAAACATAGGATTGGGGACATCAAGATTTTGGTCAAATTTTTTAAGAATTTTCAAATTTTCAGATAGGAGGTTCCATATAAGTTCAAAAACTACATACTCAGATCTTCACCAAACATTGCAGGGATACATTGGATGTCAAGACACGTGGAAAAACGTACAAAACAAGATATTGGGGTCATCAAAATTTTGGACGGATTTTTTATGAATTTTCAAATTTTCAGATGGGAGGTTCCAGATAAGGACAAAAACTACATACTCAGATCTTCACCAAACTTTGCAGGGATACATTGGATGTCAAGACACGCGGAAAAAACGTACAAAACAAGAGATTGGAGACATCAAGATTTTGGACGAATTTTTTAAGAATTTTCAAATTTTCAGATAGGAGGTTCCATATAAGGTCAAAAACTACATACTCAGATCTTCACCAAACTTTGCATGGATACATTGGATGTCAAGACACGTGGAAAAAACATACAAAACATAGGATTGGGGATATCAAGATTTTGGTCAAATTTTTTAAGAATTTTCAAATTTTCAGATAGGAGGTTCCATATAAGGTCAAACACTACATACTCAGATCTTCACCAAACATTGCAGGGATACATTGGATGTCAAGACACGTAGAAAAAACGTACAAAACAAGAGATTGGAGACATCAAGATTTTGGACGAATTTTTGAAGAATTTTCAAATTTTCAGATAGGAGGTTCCAGATAAGGTCAAAAACTACAAACTCAGATCTTCACCAAACGTTGCAGGGATACTTTGCATGTCAAGACACGTGGAAAAAACGTACAAAACAAGAGATTGGAGACATCAAGATTTTCGACGAATTTTTTAAGAATTTTCAAATTTTCAGATGGGAGGTTCCAGATAAGGTCAAAAACGACATACTCAGATCTTCACCAAACTTTGCATGGATACATTGGATGTCAAGACACGTGGAAAAAACGTACAAAACAAGAGATTGGAGACATCAAGATTATGGACGAATTTTTTAAGAATTTTCAAATTTTCAGAAAGGAGGTTCCATATAAGGTCAAAAACTACATACTCAGATCTTCACCAAACTTTGCAGGAATACATTGGATGTCAAGACACGTGGAAAAAACGCACAAAACAAGAGATTGGGGTCATCAAGATTTTGGACGAATTTTTTAAGAATTTTCAAATTTTCAGATAGGAGGTTCCAGATAAGGTCAAAAACTACATACTCAGATCTTCACCAAACTTTGCAGGGATACATTGGATGTCAAGACACGTGGGAAAAACATACAAAACATAGGATTGGGGACATCAAGATTTTGTTCAAATTTTTTAAGAATTTTCAAATTTTCAGATAGGAGGTTCCATATGAGGTCAAAAACTACATACTCAGATCTTCACCAAACATTGCAGGGAACATTGGATGTCAAGACACGTGGAAAAAACGTACAAAACAAGAGATTGGAGACATCAAGATTTTCGACGAATTCTTTAAGAATTTTCAAATTTTCAGATGGGAGGTTCCAGATGAGATCAAAAACGATATACTCAGATCTTCACCAAACTTTGCATGGATACATTGGATGTCAAGACACGTGGAAAAAACATACAAAACATAGAATTGGGGACATCAAGATTTTGGTCGAATTTTTTAAGAATTTTCAAATTTTCAGATAGGAGGTTTCATATAAGGTCAAAAACTACATACTCAGATCTTCACCAAACTTTGCAGGGATACATTGGATGTCAAGACACGTGGAAAAAACGTACAAAACAAGAGATTGAAGACATCAAGATTTTGGACGAATTTTTTAAGAATTTTCAAATTTTCAGAAAGGAGGTTCCATATAAGGTCAAAAACTACATACTCAGATCTTCACCAAACTTTGCATGGATACATTGGATGTCAAGACACGTGGAAAAAACATACAAAACATAGGATTGGGGACATCAAGATTTTGGACGGATTTTTTAGGAATTTTCAAATTTTCAGAAAGGAGGTTCCAGATAAGGTCAAAAACTACATACTCAGATCTTCACCAAACTTTGCAGGGATACATTGCATGTCAAGACACGTGGAAAAAACGTACAAAACAAGAGATTGAGGTCATCAAGATTTTGGACGGATTTTTTAGGAATTTTCAAATTTTCAGATAGGAGGTTCCAGATAAGGTCAAAAACTACATACTCAGATCTTCACCAAACTTTGCAGGGATACATTGGATGTCAAGACACGTGGGAAAAACGTACAAAACAAGAGATTGGAGACATCAAGATTTTGGACGAATTTTTGAAGTATTTTCAAATTTTCAGATAGGAGGTTCCAGATAAGGTCAAAAACTACATACTCAGATCTTCACCAAACGTTGCAGGGATACTTTGCATGTCAAGACACGTGGAAAAAACGTACAAAACAAGAGATTGGAGACATCAAGATTTTCGACGAATTCTTTAAGAATTTTCAAATTTTCAGATGGGAGGTTCCAGATGAGATCAAAAACGATATACTCAGATCTTCACCAAACTTTGCATGGATACATTGGATGTCAAGACACGTGGAAAAATCGTACAAAACAAGAGATTGGAGACATCAAGATTTTGGACGAATTTTTTAAAAATTTTCAAATTTTCAGATGGGAGGTTCCAGATAAGGTCAAAAACTACATACTCAGATCTTCACCAAACTTTGCAGGGATACATTGGATGTCAAGACACGTGGAAAAAACGTACAAAACAAGAGATTGGAGACATCAAGATTTTGGACGAATTTTTGAAGTATTTTCAAATTTTCAGATAGGAGGTTCCAGATAAGGTCAAAAACTACATACTCAGATCTTCACCAAACGTTGCAGGGATACTTTGCATGTCAAGACACGTGGAAAAAACGTACAAAACAAGAGATTGGAGACATCAAGATTTTCGACGAATTTTTTAAGAATTTTCAAATTTTCAGATGGGAGGTTCCAGATAAGGTCAAAAACGACATACTCAGATCTTCACCAAACGTTGCAGGGATACTTTGCATGTCAAGACACGTGGAAAAAACGTACAAAACAAGAGAGTGGAGACATCAAGATTTTGGACGAATTTTTTAAGAATTTTCAAATTTTCAGAAAGGAGGTTCCAGATAAGGTCAAAAACTACATACTCAGATCTTCACCAAACTTTGCAGGGATACATTGGATGTCAAGACACGTGGAAAATACATACAAAACATAGGATTGGGGACATCAAGATTTTGGTCAAATTTTTTAAGAATTTTCAAATTTTCAGATAGGAGGTTCCATATAAGTTCAAAAACTACATACTCAGATCTTCACCAAACATTGCAGGGATACATTGGATGTCAAGACACGTGGAAAAAACGTACAAAACAAGATATTGGGGTCATCAAAATTTTGGACGGATTTTTTATGAATTTTCAAATTTTCAGATGGGAGGTTCCAGATAAGGACAAAAACTACATACTCAGATCTTCACCAAACTTTGCAGGGATACATTGGATGTCAAGACACGCGGAAAAAACGTACAAAACAAGAGATTGGAGACATCAAGATTTTGGACGAATTTTTTAAGAATTTTCAAATTTTCAGATAGGAGGTTCCAGATAAGGTCAAAAACTACATACTCAGATCTTCACCAAACTTTGCAAGGATACATTGGATGTCAAGACACGTGGAAAAAACATACAAAACATAGGATAAACGACATCAAGATTTTGGACGGATTTTTTAGGAATTTTCAAATTTTCAGAAAGGAGGTTCCAGATAAGGTCAAAAACTACATACTCAGATCTTCACCAAACTTTGCAGGGATACATTGCATGTCAAGACACGTGGAAAAAACGTACAAAACAAGAGATTGAGGTCATCAAGATTTTGGACGGATTTTTTAGGAATTTTCAAATTTTCAGATAGGAGGTTCCAGATAAGGTCAAAAACTACATACTCAGATCTTCACCAAACTTTGCAGGGATACATTGGATGTCAAGACACGTGGGAAAAACGTACAAAACAAGAGATTGGAGACATCAAGATTTTGGACGAATTTTTTAACAATTTTCAAATTTTCAGATAGGAGGTTCCAGATAAGGTCAAAAACTACATACTCAGATCTTTACCAAACTTTGCAGGGATACACTGGATGTCAAGACACGTGGAAAAAACGTACAAAACAAGAGATTGGAGACATCAAGATTTTGGACGAATTTTTGAAGTATTTTCAAATTTTCAGATAGGAGGTTCCAGATAAGGTCAAAAACTACATACTCAGATCTTCACCAAACGTTGCAGGGATACTTTGCATGTCAAGACACGTGGAAAAAACGTACAAAACAAGAGATTGGAGACATCAAGATTTTCGACGAATTTTTTAAGAATTTTCAAATTTTCAGATGGGAGGTTCCAGATAAGGTCAAAAACGACATACTCAGATCTTCACCAAACGTTGCAGGGATACTTTGCATGTCAAGACACGTGGAAAAAACGTACAAAACAAGAGAGTGGAGACATCAAGATTTTGGACGAATTTTTTAAGAATTTTCAAATTTTCAGAAAGGAGGTTCCAGATAAGGTCAAAAACTACATACTCAGATCTTCACCAAACTTTGCAGGGATACATTGGATGTCAAGACACGTGGAAAATACATACAAAACATAGGATTGGGGACATCAAGATTTTGGTCAAATTTTTTAAGAATTTTCAAATTTTCAGATAGGAGGTTCCATATAAGTTCAAAAACTACATACTCAGATCTTCACCAAACATTGCAGGGATACATTGGATGTCAAGACACGTGGAAAAACGTACAAAACAAGATATTGGGGTCATCAAAATTTTGGACGGATTTTTTATGAATTTTCAAATTTTCAGATGGGAGGTTCCAGATAAGGACAAAAACTACATACTCAGATCTTCACCAAACTTTGCAGGGATACATTGGATGTCAAGACACGCGGAAAAAACGTACAAAACAAGAGATTGGAGACATCAAGATTTTGGACGAATTTTTTAAGAATTTTCAAATTTTCAGATAGGAGGTTCCATATAAGGTCAAAAACTACATACTCAGATCTTCACCAAACTTTGCATGGATACATTGGATGTCAAGACACGTGGAAAAAACATACAAAACATAGGATTGGGGATATCAAGATTTTGGTCAAATTTTTTAAGAATTTTCAAATTTTCAGATAGGAGGTTCCATATAAGGTCAAACACTACATACTCAGATCTTCACCAAACATTGCAGGGATACATTGGATGTCAAGACACGTAGAAAAAACGTACAAAACAAGAGATTGGAGACATCAAGATTTTGGACGAATTTTTGAAGAATTTTCAAATTTTCAGATAGGAGGTTCCAGATAAGGTCAAAAACTACAAACTCAGATCTTCACCAAACGTTGCAGGGATACTTTGCATGTCAAGACACGTGGAAAAAACGTACAAAACAAGAGATTGGAGACATCAAGATTTTCGACGAATTTTTTAAGAATTTTCAAATTTTCAGATGGGAGGTTCCAGATAAGGTCAAAAACGACATACTCAGATCTTCACCAAACTTTGCATGGATACATTGGATGTCAAGACACGTGGAAAAAACGTACAAAACAAGAGATTGGAGACATCAAGATTATGGACGAATTTTTTAAGAATTTTCAAATTTTCAGAAAGGAGGTTCCATATAAGGTCAAAAACTACATACTCAGATCTTCACCAAACTTTGCAGGAATACATTGGATGTCAAGACACGTGGAAAAAACGCACAAAACAAGAGATTGGGGTCATCAAGATTTTGGACGAATTTTTTAAGAATTTTCAAATTTTCAGATAGGAGGTTCCAGATAAGGTCAAAAACTACATACTCAGATCTTCACCAAACTTTGCAGGGATACATTGGATGTCAAGACACGTGGGAAAAACATACAAAACATAGGATTGGGGACATCAAGATTTTGTTCAAATTTTTTAAGAATTTTCAAATTTTCAGATAGGAGGTTCCATATGAGGTCAAAAACTACATACTCAGATCTTCACCAAACATTGCAGGGAACATTGGATGTCAAGACACGTGGAAAAAACGTACAAAACAAGAGATTGGAGACATCAAGATTTTCGACGAATTCTTTAAGAATTTTCAAATTTTCAGATGGGAGGTTCCAGATGAGATCAAAAACGATATACTCAGATCTTCACCAAACTTTGCATGGATACATTGGATGTCAAGACACGTGGAAAAAACATACAAAACATAGAATTGGGGACATCAATATTTTGGTCGAATTTTTTAAGAATTTTCAAATTTTCAGATAGGAGGTTTCATATAAGGTCAAAAACTACATACTCAGATCTTCACCAAACTTTGCAGGGATACATTGGATGTCAAGACACGTGGAAAAAACGTACAAAACAAGAGATTGAAGACATCAAGATTTTGGACGAATTTTTTAAGAATTTTCAAATTTTCAGAAAGGAGGTTCCATATAAGGTCAAAAACTACATACTCAGATCTTCACCAAACTTTGCATGGATACATTGGATGTCAAGACACGTGGAAAAAACATACAAAACATAGGATTGGGGACATCAAGATTTTGGACGGATTTTTTAGGAATTTTCAAATTTTCAGAAAGGAGGTTCCAGATAAGGTCAAAAACTACATACTCAGATCTTCACCAAACTTTGCAGGGATACATTGCATGTCAAGACACGTGGAAAAAACGTACAAAACAAGAGATTGAGGTCATCAAGATTTTGGACGGATTTTTTAGGAATTTTCAAATTTTCAGATAGGAGGTTCCAGATAAGGTCAAAAACTACATACTCAGATCTTCACCAAACTTTGCAGGGATACATTGGATGTCAAGACACGTGGGAAAAACGTACAAAACAAGAGATTGGAGACATCAAGATTTTGGACGAATTTTTGAAGTATTTTCAAATTTTCAGATAGGAGGTTCCAGATAAGGTCAAAAACTACATACTCAGATCTTCACCAAACGTTGCAGGGATACTTTGCATGTCAAGACACGTGGAAAAAACGTACAAAACAAGAGATTGGAGACATCAAGATTTTCGACGAATTCTTTAAGAATTTTCAAATTTTCAGATGGGAGGTTCCAGATGAGATCAAAAACGATATACTCAGATCTTCACCAAACTTTGCATGGATACATTGGATGTCAAGACACGTGGAAAAATCGTACAAAACAAGAGATTGGAGACATCAAGATTTTGGACGAATTTTTTAAAAATTTTCAAATTTTCAGATGGGAGGTTCCAGATAAGGTCAAAAACTACATACTCAGATCTTCACCAAACTTTGCAGGGATACATTGGATGTCAAGACACGTGGAAAAAACGTACAAAACAAGAGATTGGAGACATCAAGATTTTGGACGAATTTTTGAAGTATTTTCAAATTTTCAGATAGGAGGTTCCAGATAAGGTCAAAAACTACATACTCAGATCTTCACCAAACGTTGCAGGGATACTTTGCATGTCAAGACACGTGGAAAAAACGTACAAAACAAGAGATTGGAGACATCAAGATTTTCGACGAATTTTTTAAGAATTTTCAAATTTTCAGATGGGAGGTTCCAGATAAGGTCAAAAACGACATACTCAGATCTTCACCAAACGTTGCAGGGATACTTTGCATGTCAAGACACGTGGAAAAAACGTACAAAACAAGAGAGTGGAGACATCAAGATTTTGGACGAATTTTTTAAGAATTTTCAAATTTTCAGAAAGGAGGTTCCAGATAAGGTCAAAAACTACATACTCAGATCTTCACCAAACTTTGCAGGGATACATTGGATGTCAAGACACGTGGAAAATACATACAAAACATAGGATTGGGGACATCAAGATTTTGGTCAAATTTTTTAAGAATTTTCAAATTTTCAGATAGGAGGTTCCATATAAGTTCAAAAACTACATACTCAGATCTTCACCAAACATTGCAGGGATACATTGGATGTCAAGACACGTGGAAAAAACGTACAAAACAAGATATTGGGGTCATCAAAATTTTGGACGGATTTTTTATGAATTTTCAAATTTTCAGATGGGAGGTTCCAGATAAGGACAAAAACTACATACTCAGATCTTCACCAAACTTTGCAGGGATACATTGGATGTCAAGACACGCGGAAAAAACGTACAAAACAAGAGATTGGAGACATCAAGATTTTGGACGAATTTTTTAAGAATTTTCAAATTTTCAGATAGGAGGTTCCATATAAGGTCAAAAACTACATACTCAGATCTTCACCAAACTTTGCATGGATACATTGGATGTCAAGACACGTGGAAAAAACATACAAAACATAGGATTGGGGATATAAAGATTTTGGTCAAATTTTTTAAGAATTTTCAAATTTTCAGATAGGAGGTTCCATATAAGGTCAAACACTACATACTCAGATCTTCACCAAACATTGCAGGGATACATTGGATGTCAAGACACGTAGAAAAAACGTACAAAACAAGAGATTGGAGACATCAAGATTTTGGACGAATTTTTGAAGAATTTTCAAATTTTCAGATAGGAGGTTCCAGATAAGGTCAAAAACTACATACTCAGATCTTCACCAAACTTTGCAGGAATACATTGGATGTCAAGACACGTGGAAAAAACGTACAAAACAAGAGATTGGGGTCATCAAGATTTTGGACGAATTTTTTAAGAATTTTCAAATGTTCAGATAGGAGGTTCCAGATAAGGTCAAAAACTACATACTCAGATCTTCACCAAACATTGCAGGGAACATTGGATGTCAAGACACGTGGAAAAAACATACAAAACATAGGATTGGGGACATCAAGATTTTGGTCAAATTTTTTAAGAATTTTCAAATTTTCAGATAGGAGGTTCCATATGAGGTCAAAAACTACATACTCAGATCTTCACCAAACATTGCAGGGAACATTGGATGTCAAGACACGTGGAAAAAACGTACAAAACAAGAGATTCGAGACATCAAGATTTTCGACGAATTCTTTAAGAATTTTCAAATTTTCAGATGGGAGGTTCCAGATGAGATCAAAAACGATATACTCAGATCTTCACCAAACTTTGCATGGATACATTGGATGTCAAGACACGTGGAAAAAACATACAAAACATAGAATTGGGGACATCAAGATTTTGGTCGAATTTTTTAAGAATTTTCAAATTTTCAGATAGCAGGTTTCATATAAGGTCAAAAACTACATACTCAGATCTTCACCAATCTTTGCAGGGATACATTGGATGTCAAGACACGTGGAAAAAACGTACAAAACAAGAGATTGGAGACATCAAGATTTTGGACGAATTTTTTAAGAATTTTCAAATTTTCAGAAAGGAGGTTCCATATAAGGTCAAAAACTACATACTCAGATCTTCACCAAACTTTGCATGGATACATTGGATGTCAAGACACGTGGAAAAAACATACAAAACATAGGATAAACGACATCAAGATTTTGGACGGATTTTTTAGGAATTTTCAAATTTTCAGAAAGGAGGTTCCAGATAAGGTCAAAAACTACATACTCAGATCTTCACCAAACTTTGCAGGGATACATTGCATGTCAAGACACGTGGAAAAAACGTACAAAACAAGAGATTGAGGTCATCAAGATTTTGGACGGATTTTTTAGGAATTTTCAAATTTTCAGATAGGAGGTTCCAGATAAGGTCAAAAACTACATACTCAGATCTTCACCAAACTTTGCAGGGATACATTGGATGTCAAGACACGTGGGAAAAACGTACAAAACAAGAGATTGGAGACATCAAGATTTTGGACGAATTTTTTAACAATTTTCAAATTTTCAGATAGGAGGTTCCAGATAAGGTCAAAAACTACATACTCAGATCTTCACCAAACGTTGCAGGGATACTTTGCATGTCAAGACACGTGGAAAAAACGTACAAAACAAGAGATTGGAGACATCAAGATTTTCGACGAATTTTTTAAGAATTTTCAAATTTTCAGATGGGAGGTTCCAGATAAGGTCAAAAACGACATACTCAGATCTTCACCAAACGTTGCAGGGATACTTTGCATGTCAAGACACGTGGAAAAAACGTACAAAACAAGAGAGTGGAGACATCAAGATTTTGGACGAATTTTTTAAGAATTTTCAAATTTTCAGAAAGGAGGTTCCAGATAAGGTCAAAAACTACATACTCAGATCTTCACCAAACTTTGCAGGGATACATTGGATGTCAAGACACGTGGAAAATACATACAAAACATAGGATTGGGGACATCAAGATTTTGGTCAAATTTTTTAAGAATTTTCAAATTTTCAGATAGGAGGTTCCATATAAGTTCAAAAACTACATACTCAGATCTTCACCAAACATTGCAGGGATACATTGGATGTCAAGACACGTGGAAAAACGTACAAAACAAGATATTGGGGTCATCAAAATTTTGGACGGATTTTTTATGAATTTTCAAATTTTCAGATGGGAGGTTCCAGATAAGGACAAAAACTACATACTCAGATCTTCACCAAACTTTGCAGGGATACATTGGATGTCAAGACACGCGGAAAAAACGTACAAAACAAGAGATTGGAGACATCAAGATTTTGGACGAATTTTTTAAGAATTTTCAAATGTTCAGATAGGAGGTTCCAGATAAGGTCAAAAACTACATACTCAG
This sequence comes from Lepisma saccharinum, assembly GCF_977018435.1. Classification (NCBI taxonomy): domain Eukaryota; kingdom Metazoa; phylum Arthropoda; class Insecta; order Zygentoma; family Lepismatidae; genus Lepisma; species Lepisma saccharinum. The sequence continues at coordinate 90,231 of NW_028143114.1, read as the reverse complement.
ATCTTCACCAAACATTGCAGGGAACATTGGATGTCAAGACACGTGGAAAAAACATACAAAACATAGGATTGGGGACATCAAGATTTTGGTCAAATTTTTTAAGAATTTTCAAATTTTCAGATAGGAGGTTCCATATGAGGTCAAAAACTACATACTCAGATCTTCACCAAACATTGCAGGGAACATTGGATGTCAAGACACGTGGAAAAAACGTACAAAACAAGAGATTGGAGACATCAAGATTTTCGACGAATTCTTTAAGAATTTTCAAATTTTCAGATGGGAGGTTCCAGATGAGATCAAAAACGATATACTCAGATCTTCACCAAACTTTGCATGGATACATTGGATGTCAAGACACGTGGAAAAAACATACAAAACATAGAATTGGGGACATCAAGATTTTGGTCGAATTTTTTAAGAATTTTCAAATTTTCAGATAGCAGGTTTCATATAAGGTCAAAAACTACATACTCAGATCTTCACCAATCTTTGCAGGGATACATTGGATGTCAAGACACGTGGAAAAAACGTACAAAACAAGAGATTGGAGACATCAAGATTTTGGACGAATTTTTTAAGAATTTTCAAATTTTCAGAAAGGAGGTTCCATATAAGGTCAAAAACTACATACTCAGATCTTCACCAAACTTTGCATGGATACATTGGATGTCAAGACACGTGGAAAAAACATACAAAACATAGGATAAACGACATCAAGATTTTGGACGGATTTTTTAGGAATTTTCAAATTTTCAGAAAGGAGGTTCCAGATAAGGTCAAAAACTACATACTCAGATCTTCACCAAACTTTGCAGGGATACATTGCATGTCAAGACACGTGGAAAAAACGTACAAAACAAGAGATTGAGGTCATCAAGATTTTGGACGGATTTTTTAGGAATTTTCAAATTTTCAGATAGGAGGTTCCAGATAAGGTCAAAAACTACATACTCAGATCTTCACCAAACTTTGCAGGGATACATTGGATGTCAAGACACGTGGGAAAAACGTACAAAACAAGAGATTGGAGACATCAAGATTTTGGACGAATTTTTTAACAATTTTCAAATTTTCAGATAGGAGGTTCCAGATAAGGTCAAAAACTACATACTCAGATCTTCACCAAACGTTGCAGGGATACTTTGCATGTCAAGACACGTGGAAAAAACGTACAAAACAAGAGATTGGAGACATCAAGATTTTCGACGAATTTTTTAAGAATTTTCAAATTTTCAGATGGGAGGTTCCAGATAAGGTCAAAAACGACATACTCAGATCTTCACCAAACGTTGCAGGGATACTTTGCATGTCAAGACACGTGGAAAAAACGTACAAAACAAGAGAGTGGAGACATCAAGATTTTGGACGAATTTTTTAAGAATTTTCAAATTTTCAGAAAGGAGGTTCCAGATAAGGTCAAAAACTACATACTCAGATCTTCACCAAACTTTGCAGGGATACATTGGATGTCAAGACACGTGGAAAATACATACAAAACATAGGATTGGGGACATCAAGATTTTGGTCAAATTTTTTAAGAATTTTCAAATTTTCAGATAGGAGGTTCCATATAAGTTCAAAAACTACATACTCAGATCTTCACCAAACATTGCAGGGATACATTGGATGTCAAGACACGTGGAAAAACGTACAAAACAAGATATTGGGGTCATCAAAATTTTGGACGGATTTTTTATGAATTTTCAAATTTTCAGATGGGAGGTTCCAGATAAGGACAAAAACTACATACTCAGATCTTCACCAAACTTTGCAGGGATACATTGGATGTCAAGACACGCGGAAAAAACGTACAAAACAAGAGATTGGAGACATCAAGATTTTGGACGAATTTTTTAAGAATTTTCAAATTTTCAGATAGGAGGTTCCATATAAGGTCAAAAACTACATACTCAGATCTTCACCAAACTTTGCATGGATACATTGGATGTCAAGACACGTGGAAAAAACATACAAGACATAGGATTGGGGATATCAAGATTTTGGTCAAATTTTTTAAGAATTTTCAAATTTTCAGATAGGAGGTTCCATATAAGGTCAAACACTACATACTCAGATCTTCACCAAACATTGCAGGGATACATTGGATGTCAAGACACGTAGAAAAAACGTACAAAACAAGAGATTGGAGACATCAAGATTTTGGACGAATTTTTGAAGAATTTTCAAATTTTCAGATAGGAGGTTCCAGATAAGGTCAAAAACTACAAACTCAGATCTTCACCAAACGTTGCAGGGATACTTTGCATGTCAAGACACGTGGAAAAAACGTACAAAACAAGAGATTGGAGACATCAAGATTTTCGACGAATTTTTTAAGAATTTTCAAATTTTCAGATGGGAGGTTCCAGATAAGGTCAAAAACGACATACTCAGATCTTCACCAAACTTTGCATGGATACATTGGATGTCAAGACACGTGGAAAAAACGTACAAAACAAGAGAGTGGAGACATCAAGATTTTGGACGAATTTTTTAAGAATTTTCAAATTTTCAGAAAGGAGGTTCCAGATAAGGTCAAAAACTACATACTCAGATCTTCACCAAACTTTGCAGGGATACATTGGATGTCAAGACACGTGGAAAATACATACAAAACATAGGATTGGGGACATCAAGATTTTGGTCAAATTTTTTAAGAATTTTCAAATTTTCAGATAGGAGGTTCCATATAAGTTCAAAAACTACATACTCAGATCTTCACCAAACATTGCAGGGATACATTGGATGTCAAGACACGTGGAAAAACGTACAAAACAAGATATTGGGGTCATCAAAATTTTGGACGGATTTTTTATGAATTTTCAAATTTTCAGATGGGAGGTTCCAGATAAGGACAAAAACTACATACTCAGATCTTCACCAAACTTTGCAGGGATACATTGGATGTCAAGACACGCGGAAAAAACGTACAAAACAAGAGATTGGAGACATCAAGATTTTGGACGAATTTTTTAAGAATTTTCAAATGTTCAGATAGGAGGTTCCAGATAAGGTCAAAAACTACATACTCAGATCTTCACCAAACATTGCAGGGAACATTGGATGTCAAGACACGTGGAAAAAACATACAAAACATAGGATTGGGGACATCAAGATTTTGGTCAAATTTTTTAAGAATTTTCAAATTTTCAGATAGGAGGTTCCATATGAGGTCAAAAACTACATACTCAGATCTTCACCAAACATTGCAGGGAACATTGGATGTCAAGACACGTGGAAAAAACGTACAAAACAAGAGATTGGAGACATCAAGATTTTCGACGAATTCTTTAAGAATTTTCAAATTTTCAGATGGGAGGTTCCAGATGAGATCAAAAACGATATACTCAGATCTTCACCAAACTTTGCATGGATACATTGGATGTCAAGACACGTGGAAAAAACATACAAAACATAGAATTGGGGACATCAAGATTTTGGTCGAATTTTTTAAGAATTTTCAAATTTTCAGATAGCAGGTTTCATATAAGGTCAAAAACTACATACTCAGATCTTCACCAATCTTTGCAGGGATACATTGGATGTCAAGACACGTGGAAAAAACGTACAAAACAAGAGATTGGAGACATCAAGATTTTGGACGAATTTTTTAAGAATTTTCAAATTTTCAGAAAGGAGGTTCCATATAAGGTCAAAAACTACATACTCAGATCTTCACCAAACTTTGCATGGATACATTGGATGTCAAGACACGTGGAAAAAACATACAAAACATAGGATAAACGACATCAAGATTTTGGACGGATTTTTTAGGAATTTTCAAATTTTCAGAAAGGAGGTTCCAGATAAGGTCAAAAACTACATACTCAGATCTTCACCAAACTTTGCAGGGATACATTGCATGTCAAGACACGTGGAAAAAACGTACAAAACAAGAGATTGAGGTCATCAAGATTTTGGACGGATTTTTTAGGAATTTTCAAATTTTCAGATAGGAGGTTCCAGATAAGGTCAAAAACTACATACTCAGATCTTCACCAAACTTTGCAGGGATACATTGGATGTCAAGACACGTGGGAAAAACGTACAAAACAAGAGATTGGAGACATCAAGATTTTGGACGAATTTTTTAACAATTTTCAAATTTTCAGATAGGAGGTTCCAGATAAGGTCAAAAACTACATACTCAGATCTTCACCAAACGTTGCAGGGATACTTTGCATGTCAAGACACGTGGAAAAAACGTACAAAACAAGAGATTGGAGACATCAAGATTTTCGACGAATTTTTTAAGAATTTTCAAATTTTCAGATGGGAGGTTCCAGATAAGGTCAAAAACGACATACTCAGATCTTCACCAAACGTTGCAGGGATACTTTGCATGTCAAGACACGTGGAAAAAACGTACAAAACAAGAGAGTGGAGACATCAAGATTTTGGACGAATTTTTTAAGAATTTTCAAATTTTCAGAAAGGAGGTTCCAGATAAGGTCAAAAACTACATACTCAGATCTTCACCAAACTTTGCAGGGATACATTGGATGTCAAGACACGTGGAAAATACATACAAAACATAGGATTGGGGACATCAAGATTTTGGTCAAATTTTTTAAGAATTTTCAAATTTTCAGATAGGAGGTTCCATATAAGTTCAAAAACTACATACTCAGATCTTCACCAAACATTGCAGGGATACATTGGATGTCAAGACACGTGGAAAAACGTACAAAACAAGATATTGGGGTCATCAAAATTTTGGACGGATTTTTTATGAATTTTCAAATTTTCAGATGGGAGGTTCCAGATAAGGACAAAAACTACATACTCAGATCTTCACCAAACTTTGCAGGGATACATTGGATGTCAAGACACGCGGAAAAAACGTACAAAACAAGAGATTGGAGACATCAAGATTTTGGACGAATTTTTTAAGAATTTTCAAATTTTCAGATAGGAGGTTCCATATAAGGTCAAAAACTACATACTCAGATCTTCACCAAACTTTGCATGGATACATTGGATGTCAAGACACGTGGAAAAAACATACAAGACATAGGATTGGGGATATCAAGATTTTGGTCAAATTTTTTAAGAATTTTCAAATTTTCAGATAGGAGGTTCCATATAAGGTCAAACACTACATACTCAGATCTTCACCAAACATTGCAGGGATACATTGGATGTCAAGACACGTAGAAAAAACGTACAAAACAAGAGATTGGAGACATCAAGATTTTGGACGAATTTTTGAAGAATTTTCAAATTTTCAGATAGGAGGTTCCAGATAAGGTCAAAAACTACAAACTCAGATCTTCACCAAACGTTGCAGGGATACTTTGCATGTCAAGACACGTGGAAAAAACGTACAAAACAAGAGATTGGAGACATCAAGATTTTCGACGAATTTTTTAAGAATTTTCAAATTTTCAGATGGGAGGTTCCAGATAAGGTCAAAAACGACATACTCAGATCTTCACCAAACTTTGCATGGATACATTGGATGTCAAGACACGTGGAAAAAACGTACAAAACAAGAGATTGGAGACATCAAGATTATGGACGAATTTTTTAAGAATTTTCAAATTTTCAGAAAGGAGGTTCCATATAAGGTCAAAAACTACATACTCAGATCTTCACCAAACTTTGCAGGAATACATTGGATGTCAAGACAAGTGGAAAAAACGTACAAAACAAGAGATTGGGGTCATCAAGATTTTGGACGAATTTTTTAAGAATTTTCAAATTTTCAGATAGGAGGTTCCAGATAAGGTCAAAAACTACATACTCAGATCTTCACCAAACTTTGCAGGGATACATTGGATGTCAAGACACGTGGGAAAAACATACAAAACATAGGATTGGGGACATCAAGATTTTGGTCAAATTTTTTAAGAATTTTCAAATTTTCAGATAGGAGGTTCCATATGAGGTCAAAAACTACATACTCAGATCTTCACCAAACATTGCAGGGAACATTGGATGTCAAGACACGTGGAAAAAACGTACAAAACAAGAGATTGGAGACATCAAGATTTTCGACGAATTCTTTAAGAATTTTCAAATTTTCAGATGGGAGGTTCCAGATGAGATCAAAAACGATATACTCAGATCTTCACCAAACTTTGCATGGATACATTGGATGTCAAGACACGTGGAAAAAACATACAAAACATAGAATTGGGGACATCAAGATTTTGGTCGAATTTTTTAAGAATTTTCAAATTTTCAGATAGGAGGTTTCATATAAGGTCAAAAACTACATACTCAGATCTTCACCAAACTTTGCAGGGATACATTGGATGTCAAGACACGTGGAAAAAACGTACAAAACAAGAGATTGAAGACATCAAGATTTTGGACGAATTTTTTAAGAATTTTCAAATTTTCAGAAAGGAGGTTCCATATAAGGTCAAAAACTACATACTCAGATCTTCACCAAACTTTGCATGGATACATTGGATGTCAAGACACGTGGAAAAAACATACAAAACATAGGATTGGGGACATCAAGATTTTGGACGGATTTTTTAGGAATTTTCAAATTTTCATAAAGGAGTTTCCAGATAAGGTCAAAAACTACATACTCAGATCTTCACCAAACTTTGCAGGGATACATTGCATGTCAAGACACGTGGAAAAAACGTACAAAACAAGAGATTGAGGTCATCAAGATTTTGGACGGATTTTTTAGGAATTTTCAAATTTTCAGATAGGAGGTTCCAGATAAGGTCAAAAACTACATACTCAGATCTTCACCAAACTTTGCAGGGATACATTGGATGTCAAGACACGTGGGAAAAACGTACAAAACAAGAGATTGGAGACATCAAGATTTTGGACGAATTTTTGAAGTATTTTCAAATTTTCAGATAGGAGGTTCCAGATAAGGTCAAAAACTACATACTCAGATCTTCACCAAACGTTGCAGGGATACTTTGCATGTCAAGACACGTGGAAAAAACGTACAAAACAAGAGATTGGAGACATCAAGATTTTCGAGGAATTTTTTAAGAATTTTCAAATTTTCAGATGGGAGGTTCCAGATAAGGTCAAAAACGACATACTCAGATCTTCACCAAACGTTGCAGGGATACTTTGCATGTCAAGACACGTGGAAAAAACGTACAAAACAAGAGAGTGGAGACATCAAGATTTTGGACGAATTTTTTAAGAATTTTCAAATTTTCAGAAAGGAGGTTCCAGGTAAGGTCAAAAACTACATACTCAGATCTTCACCAAACTTTGCAGGGATACATTGGATGTCAAGACACGTGGAAAATACATACAAAACATAGGATTGGGGACATCAAGATTTTGGTCAAATTTTTTAAGAATTTTCAAATTTTCAGATAGGAGGTTCCATATAAGTTCAAAAACTACATACTCAGATCTTCACCAAACATTGCAGGGATACATTGGATGTCAAGACACGTGGAAAAAACGTACAAAACAAGATATTGGGGTCATCAAAATTTTGGACGGATTTTTTATGAATTTTCAAATTTTCAGATGGGAGGTTCCAGATAAGGACAAAAACTACATACTCAGATCTTCACCAAACTTTGCAGGGATACATTGGATGTCAAGACACGCGGAAAAAACGTACAAAACAAGAGATTGGAGACATCAAGATTTTGGACGAATTTTTTAAGAATTTTCAAATTTTCAGATAGGAGGTTCCATATAAGGTCAAAAACTACATACTCAGATCTTCACCAAACTTTGCATGGATACATTGGATGTCAAGACACGTGGAAAAATCATACAAAACATAGGATTGGGGATATCAAGATTTTGGTCAAATTTTTTAAGAATTTTCAAATTTTCAGATAGGAGGTTCCATATAAGGTCAAACACTACATACTCAGATCTTCACCAAACATTGCAGGGATACATTGGATGTCAAGACACGTAGAAAAAACGTACAAAACAAGAGATTGGAGACATCAAGATTTTGGACGAATTTTTGAAGAATTTTCAAATTTTCAGATAGGAGGTTCCAGATAAGGTCAAAAACTACAAACTCAGATCTTCACCAAACGTTGCAGGGATACTTTGCATGTCAAGACACGTGGAAAAAACGTACAAAACAAGAGATTGGAGACATCAAGATTTTCGACGAATTTTTTAAGAATTTTCAAATTTTCAGATGGGAGGTTCCAGATAAGGTCAAAAACGACATACTCAGATCTTCACCAAACTTTGCATGGATACATTGGATGTCAAGACACGTGGAAAAAACGTACAAAACAAGAGATTGGAGACATCAAGATTATGGACGAATTTTTTAAGAATTTTCAAATTTTCAGAAAGGAGGTTCCATATAAGGTCAAAAACTACATACTCAGATCTTCACCAAACTTTGCAGGAATACATTGGATGTCAAGACACGTGGAAAAAACGTACAAAACAAGAGATTGGGGTCATCAAGATTTTGGACGAATTTTTTAAGAATTTTCAAATTTTCAGATAGGAGGTTCCAGATAAGGTCAAAAACTACATACTCAGATCTTCACCAAACTTTGCAGGGATACATTGGATGTCAAGACACGTGGGAAAAACATACAAAACATAGGATTGGGGACATCAAGATTTTGGTCAAATTTTTTAAGAATTTTCAAATTTTCAGATAGGAGGTTCCATATGAGGTCAAAAACTACATACTCAGAACTTCACCAAACATTGCAGGGAACATTGGATGTCAAGACACGTGGAAAAAACGTACAAAACAAGAGATTGGAGACATCAAGATTATGGACGAATTTTTTAAGAATTTTCAAATTTTCAGAAAGGAGGTTCCATATAAGGTCAAAAACTACATACTCAGATCTTCACCAAACTTTGCAGGAATACATTGGATGTCAAGACACGTGGAAAAAACGTACAAAACAAGAGATTGGGGTCATCAAGATTTTGGACGAATTTTTTAAGAATTTTCAAATTTTCAGATAGGAGGTTCCAGATAAGGTCAAAAACTACATACTCAGATCTTCACCAAACTTTGCAGGGATACATTGGATGTCAAGACACGTGGAAAAAACGTACAAAACAAGAGATTGGAGACATCAAGATTTTCGACGAATTCTTTAAGAATTTTCAAATTTTCAGATGGGAGGTTCCAGATGAGATCAAAAACGATATACTCAGATCTTCACCAAACTTTGCATGGATACATTGGATGTCAAGACACGTGGAAAAAACATACAAAACATAGAATTGGGGACATCAAGATTTTGGTCGAATTTTTTAAGAATTTTCAAATTTTCAGATAGGAGGTTTCATATAAGGTCAAAAACTACATACTCAGATCTTCACCAAACTTTGCAGGGATACATTGGATGTCAAGACACGTGGAAAAAACGTACAAAACAAGAGATTGAAGACATCAAGATTTTGGACGAATTTTTTAAGAATTTTCAAATTTTCAGAAAGGAGGTTCCATATAAGGTCAAAAACTACATACTCAGATCTTCACCAAACTTTGCATGGATACATTGGATGTCAAGACACGTGGAAAAAACATACAAGACATAGGATTGGGGACATCAAGATTTTGGTCAAATTTTTTAAGAATTTTCAAATTTTCAGATAGGAGGTTCCATATGAGGTCAAAAACTACATACTCAGATCTTCACCAAACATTGCAGGGAACATTGGATGTCAAGACACGTGGAAAAAACGTACAAAACAAGAGATTGGAGACATCAAGATTTTCGACGAATTCTTTAAGAATTTTCAAATTTTCAGATGGGAGGTTCCAGATGAGATCAAAAACGATATACTCAGATCTTCACCAAACTTTGCATGGATACATTGGATGTCAAGACACGTGGAAAAAACATACAAAACATAGAATTGGGGACATCAAGATTTTGGTCGAATTTTTTAAGAATTTTCAAATTTTCAGATAGGAGGTTTCATATAAGGTCAAAAACTACATACTCAGATCTTCACCAAACTTTGCAGGGATACATTGGATGTCAAGACACGTGGAAAAAACGTACAAAACAAGAGATTGAAGACATCAAGATTTTGGACGAATTTTTTAAGAATTTTCAAATTTTCAGAAAGGAGGTTCCATATAAGGTCAAAAACTACATACTCAGATCTTCACCAAACTTTGCATGGATACATTGGATGTCAAGACACGTGGAAAAAACATACAAGACATAGGATTGGGGACATCAAGATTTTGGACGGATTTTTTAGGAATTTTCAAATTTTCAGAAAGGAGGTTCCAGATAAGGTCAAAAACTACATACTCAGATCTTCACCAAACTTTGCAGGGATACATTGCATGTCAAGACACGTGGAAAAAACGTACAAAACAAGAGATTGAGGTCATCAAGATTTTGGACGGATTTTTTAGGAATTTTCAAATTTTCAGATAGGAGGTTCCAGATAAGGTCAAAAACTACATACTCAGATCTTCACCAAACTTTGCAGGGATACATTGGATGTCAAGACACGTGGGAAAATCGTACAAAACAAGAGATTGGAGGCATCAAGATTTTGGACGAATTTTTGAAGTATTTTCAAATTTTCAGATAGGAAGTTCCAGATAAGGTCAAAAACTACATACTCAGATCTTCACCAAACGTTGCAGGGATACTTTGCATGTCAAGACACGTGGAAAAAACGTACAAAACAAGAGATTGGAGACATCAAGATTTTCGACGAATTTTTTAAGAATTTTCAAATTTTCAGATGGGAGCTTCCAGATAAGGTCAAAAACGACATACTCAGATCTTCACCAAACGTTGCAGGGATACTTTGCATGTCAAGACACGTGGAAAAAACGTACAAAACAAGAGAGTGGAGACATCAAGATTTTCGACGAATTTTTTAAGAATTTTCAAATTTTCAGAAAGGAGGTTCCAGATAAGGTCAAAAACTACATACTCAGATCTTCACCAAACTTTGCAGGGATACATTGGATGTCAAGACACGTGGAAAATACATACAAAACATAGGATTGGGGACATCAAGATTTTGGTCAAATTTTTTAAGAATTTTCAAATTTTCAGATAGGAGGTTCCATATAAGGTCAAACACTACATACTCAGATCTTCACCAAACATTGCAGGGATACATTGGATGTCAAGACACGTAGAAAAAACGTACAAAACAAGAGATTGGAGACATCAAGATTTTGGACGAATTTTTGAAGAATTTTCAAATTTTCAGATGGGAGGTTCCAGATAAGGTCAAAAACTACAAACTCAGATCTTCACCAAACGTTGCAGGGATACTTTGCATGTCAAGACACGTGGAAAAAACGTACAAAACAAGAGATTGGAGACATCAAGATTTTCGAAGAATTTTTTAAGAATTTTCAAATTTTCAGATGGGAGGTTCCAGATAAGGACAAAAACGACATACTCAGATCTTCACCAAACTTTGCATGGATACATTGGATGTCAAGACACGTGGAAAAAACGTACAAAACAAGAGATTGGAGACATCAAGATTATGGACGAATTTTTTAAGAATTTTCAAATTTTCAGAAAGGAGGTTCCATATAAGGTCAAAAACTACATACTCAGATCTTCACCAAACTTTGCAGGAATACATTGGATGTCAAGACACGTGGAAAAAACGTACAAAACAAGAGATTGGGGTCATCAAGATTTTGGACGAATTTTTTAAGAATTTTCAAATTTTCAGATAGGAGGTTCCAGATAAGGTCAAAAACTACATACTCAGATCTTCACCAAACTTTGCAGGGATACATTGGATGTCAAGACACGTGGGAAAAACATACAAAACATAGGATTGGGGACATCAAGATTTTGGTCAAATTTTTTAAGAATTTTCAAATTTTCAGATAGGAGGTTCCATATGAGGTCAAAAACTACATACTCAGATCTTCACCAAACATTGCAGGGAACATTGGATGTCAAGACACGTGGAAAAAACGTACAAAACAAGAGATTGGAGACATCAAGATTTTGGACGAATTCTTTAAGAATTTTCAAATTTTCAGATGGGAGGTTCCAGATGAGATCAAAAACGATATACTCAGATCTTCACCAAACTTTGCATGGATACATTGGATGTCAAGACACGTGGAAAAAACATACAAAACATAGAATTGGGGACATCAAGATTTTGGTCGAATTTTTTAAGAATTTTCAAATTTTCAGATAGGAGGTTTCATATAAGGTCAAAAACTACATACTCAGATCTTCACCAAACTTTGCAGGGATACATTGGATGTCAAGACACGTGGAAAAAACGTACAAAACAAGAGATTGGAGACATCAAGATTTTGGACGAATTTTTTAAGAATTTTCAAATTTTCAGAAAGGAGGTTCCATATAAGGTCAAAAACTACATACTCAGATCTTCACCAAACTTTGCATGGATACATTGGATGTCAAGACACGTGGAAAAAACATACAAAACATAGGATTGGGGACATCAAGATTTTGGACGGATTTTTTAGGAATTTTCAAATTTTCAGAAAGGAGGTTCCAGATAAGGTCAAAAACTACATACTCAGATCTTCACCAAACTTTGCAGGGATACATTGCATGTCAAGGCACGTGGAAAAAACGTACAAAACAAGAGATTGAGGTCATCAAGATTTTGGACGGATTTTTTAGGAATTTTCAAATTTTCAGATAGGAGGTTCCAGATAAGGTCAAAAACTACATACTCAGATCTTCACCAAACTTTGCAGGGATACATTGGATGTCAAGACACGTGGGAAAAACGTACAAAACAAGAGATTGGAGACATCAAGATTTTGGACGAATTTTTTAACAATTTTCAAATTTTCAGATAGGAGGTTCCAGATAAGGTCAAAAACTACATACTCAGATCTTCACCAAACTTTGCAGGGATACAATGGATGTCAAGACACGTGGAAAAAACGTACAAAACAAGAGATTGAGGTCATCAAGATTTTGGACGGATTTTTTAGGAATTTTCAAATTTTCAGATGGGAGGTTCCAGATAAGGTCAAAAACTACATACTCAGATCTTCACCAAACTTTGCAGGGATACATTGGATGTCAAGACACGTGGAAAAAACGTACAAAACAAGAGATTGGAGACATCAAGATTTTGGACGAATTTTTTAAGAATTTTCAAATTTTCAGATAGGAGGTTCCATATAAGGTCAAAAACTACATACTCAGATCTTCACCAAACTTTGCATGGATACATTGGATGTCAAGACACGTGGAAAAAACATACAAAACATAGGATTGGAGACATCAAGATTTTGGTCGAATTTTTTAAGAATTTTCAAATTTTCAGATATGAGGTTCCATATAAGGTCAAAAACTACATACTCAGATCTTCACCAAACTTTGCAGGGATACATTGGATGTCAAGACACGTGGAAAAAACATACAAGACATAGGATTGGGGACATCAAGATTTTAGACGGATTTTTTAGGAATTTTCAAATTTTCAGATGGGAGGTTCCATATAAGGTCAAAAACTACATACTCAGATCTTCACCAAACTTTGGAGGGATACATTGGATGTCAAGACACGTGGAAAAAACGTACAAAACAAGAGATTGGAGACATCAAGATTTTCTACGATTTTTTTAAGAATTTTCAAATTTTCAGAAAGGAGGTTCCATATAAGGTCAAAAACTACATACTCAGATCTTCACCAAACTTTGCAGGGATACATTGGATGTCAAGACACGTGGAAAAAACGTACAAAACAAGAGATTGGAGACATCAAGATTTTGGACGAATTTTTTAAGAATTTTCAAATTTTCAGAAAGGATGTTCCAGATAAGGTCAAAAACGACATACTCAGATCTTCACCAAACTTTGCACGGATACATTGGATGTCAAGACACGTGGAAAAAACATACAAAACATAGGATTGGGGACATCAAGATTTTGGTCAAATTTTTTAAGAATTTTCAAATTTTCAGATAGGAGGTTCCATATAAGGTCAAAAACTACATACTCAGATCTTCACCAAACATTGCAGGGATACATTGGAGGTCAAGACACGTGGAAAAAACGTATAAAACAAGAGATTGGAGACATCAAGATTTTGGACGAATTTTTTAAAAATTTTCAAATTTTCAGATGGGAGGTTCCAGATAAGGTCAAAAACTACATACTCAGATCTTCACCAAACTTTGCATGGATACATTGGATGTCAAGACACGTGGAAAAACATACAAAACATATGATTGGAGACATCAAGATTTTGGTCGAATTTTTTAGGAATTTTCAAATTTTCAGATGGGAGGTTCCATATAAGGTCAAAAACTACATACTCAGATCTTCACCAAACTTTGCAGGGATACATTGGATGTCAAGACACGTGGAAAAAACGTACAAAACAAGAGATTGGAGACATCAAGATTTTGGACGAATTTTTTAAGAATTTTCAAATTTTCAGAAAGGATGTTCCAGATAAGGTCAAAAACGACATACTCAGATCTTCACCAAACTTTGCAGAAATACATTGGATGTCAAGACACGTGGAAAAAACATACAAAACATAGGATTGGGGACATCAAGATTTTGGTCAAATATTTTTAAGAATTTTCAAATTTTCAGATAAGAGGTTCCATATAAGGTCAAAAACTACATACTCAGATCTTCACCAAACATTGCAGGGATACATTGGATGTCAAGACACGTGGAAAAAACGTACAAAACAAGAGATTGAGGTCATCAAGATTTTGGACGGATTTTTTAGGAATTTTCAAATTTTCAGATGGGAGGTTCCAGATAAGGTCAAAAACTACATACTCAGATCTTCACCAAACTTTGCAGGGATACATTGGATGTCAAGACACGTGGAAAAAACGTACAATACAAGAGATTGGAGACATCAAGATTTTGGACGAATTTTTCAAGAATTCTCAAATTTTCAGATAGGAGGTTCCATATAAGGTCAAAAACTACATACTCAGATCTTCACATAAATTTGCATGGATACATTGGATGTCAAGAAACGTGGAAAAAACATACAAAACATAGGATTGGAGACATCAAGATTTTGGTCGAATTTTTTAAGAATTTTCAAATTTTCAGATATGAGGTTCCATATAAGGTCAAAAACTACATACTCAGATCTTCACCAAACTTTGCAGGGATACATTGGATGTCAAGACACGTGGAAAAAACATACAAGACATAGGATTGGGGACATCAAGATTTTAGACAGATTTTTTAGGAATTTTCAAATTTTTAGATGGGAGGTTCCATATAAGGTCAAAAACTACATACTCAGATCTTCACCAAACTTTGCAGGGATACATTGGATGTCAAGACACGTGGAAAAACGTACAAAACAAGAGATTGAGGTCATCAAGATTTTGGACGGATTTTTTAGGAATTTTCAAATTTTCAGATGGGAGGTTCCAGATAAGGTCAAAAACTACATACTCAGATCTTCACCAAACTTTGCAGGGATACATTGGATGTCAAGACACGTGGAAAAAACGTACAAAACAAGAGATTGGAGACATCAAGATTTTGGACGAATTTTTTAAGAATTTTCAAATTTTCAGATAGGAGGTTCCATATAAGGTCAAAAACTACATACTCAGATCTTCACCAAACTTTGCATGGATACATTGGATGTCAAGACACGTGGAAAAAACATACAAAACATAGGATTGGAGACATCAAGATTTTGGTCGAATTTTTTAAGAATTTTCAAATTTTCAGATATGAGGTTCCATATAAGGTCAAAAACTACATACTCAGATCTTCACCAAACTTTGCAGGGATACATTGGATGTCAAGACACGTGGAAAAAACGTACAAAACAAGAGATTGGAGACATCAAGATTTTGGACGAATTTTTTTAAGAATTTTCAAATTTTCAGAAAGGAGGTTCCATATAAGGTCAAAAACTACATACTCAGATCTTCACCAAACTTAGCAGGGATACATTGGATGTCAAGACACGTAGAAAAAACGTACAAAACAAGAGATTGGAGACATCAAGATTTTGGACGAATTTTTGAAGAATTTTCAAATTTTCAGATAGGAGGTTCCAGATAAGGTCAAAAACTACAAACTCAGATCTTCACCAAACGTTGCAGGGATACTTTGCATGTCAAGACACGTGGAAAAAACGTACAAAACAAGAGATTGGAGACATCAAGATTTTCGAAGAATTTTTTAAGAATTTTCAAATTTTCAGAAAGGAGGTTCCAGATAAGGTCAAAAACGACATACTCAGATCTTCACCAAACTTTGCATGGATACATTGGATGTCAAGACACGTGGAAAAAACGTACAAAACAAGAGATTGGAGACATCAAGATTATGGACGAATTTTTTAAGAATTTTCAAATTTTCAGAAAGGAGGTTCCATATAAGGTCAAAAACTACATACTCAGATCTTCACCAAACTTTGCAGGAATACATTGGATGTCAAGACACGTGGAAAAAACGTACAAAACAAGAGATTGGGGTCATCAAGATTTTGGACGAATTTTTTAAGAATTTTCAAATTTTCAGATAGGAGGTTCCAGATAAGGTCAAAAACTACATACTCAGATCTTCACCAAACTTTGCAGGGATACATTGGATGTCAAGACACGTGGGAAAAACATACAAAACATAGGATTGGGGACATCAAGGTTTTGGTCAAATTTTTTAAGAATTTTCAAATTTTCAGATAGGAGGTTCAATATGAGGTCAAAAACTACATACTCAGATCTTCACCAAACATTGCAGGGAACATTGGATGTCAAGACACGTGGAAAAAACGTACAAAACAAGAGATTGGAGACATCAAGATTTTCGACGAATTCTTTAAGAATTTTCAAATTTTCAGATGGGAGGTTCCAGATGAGATCAAAAACGATATACTCAGATCTTCACCAAACTTTGCATGGATACATTGGATGTCAAGACACGTGGAAAAAACATACAAAACATAGAATTGGGGACATCAAGATTTTGGTCGAATTTTTTAAGAATTTTCAAATTTTCAGATAGGAGGTTTCATATAAGGTCAAAAACTACATACTCAGATCTTCACCAAACTTTGCAGGGATACATTGGATGTCAAGACACGTGGAAAAAACGTACAAAACAAGAGATTGGAGACATCAAGATTTTGGACCAATTTTTTAAGAATTTTCAAATTTTCAGATAGGAGGTTCCATATAAGGTCAAAAACTACATACTCAGATCTTCACCAAACTTTGCATGGATACATTGGATGTCAAGACACGTGGAAAAAACATACAAAACATAGGATTGGAGACATCAAGATTTTGGTCGAATTTTTTAAGAATTTTCAAATTTTCAGATATGAGGTTCCATATAAGGTCAAAAACTACATACTCAGATCTTCACCAAACTTTGGAGGGATACATTGGATGTCAAGACACGTGGAAAAAACGTACAAAACAAGAGATTGGAGACATCAAGATTTTGGACGAATTTTTTAAGAATTTTCAAATTTTCAGAAAGGAGGTTCCATATAAGGTCAAAAACTACATACTCAGATCTTCACCAAACTTTGCATGGATACATTGGATGTCAAGACACGTGGAAAAAACATACAAAACATAGGATTGGGGACATCAAGATTTTGGACGGATTTTTTAGGAATTTTCAAATTTTCAGAAAGGAGGTTCCAGATAAGGTCAAAAACTACATACTCAGATCTTCACCAAACTTTGCAGGGATACATTGCATGTCAAGACACGTGGAAAAAACGTACAAAACAAGAGATTGAGGTCATCAAGATTTTGGACGGATTTTTTAGGAATTTTCAAATTTTCAGATAGGAGGTTCCAGATAAGGTCAAAAACTACATACTCAGATCTTCACCAAACTTTGCAGGGATACATTGGATGTCAAGACACGTGGGAAAAACGTACAAAACAAGAGATTGGAGACATCAAGATTTTGGACGAATTTTTTAACAATTTTCAAATTTTCAGATAGGAGGTTCCAGATAAGGTCAAAAACTACATACTCAGATCTTCACCAAACTTTGCAGGGATACATTGGATGTCAAGACACGTGGAAAAAACGTACAAAACAAGAGATTGAGGTCATCAAGATTTTGGACGGATTTTTTAGGAATTTTCAAATTTTCAGATGGGAGGTTCCAGATAAGGTCAAAAACTACATACTCAGATCTTCACCAAACTTTGCAGGGATACATTGGATGTCAAGACACGTGGAAAAAACGTACAAAACAAGAGATTGGAGACATCAAGATTTTGGACGAATTTTTTAAGAATTTTCAAATTTTCAGATAGGAGGTTCCATATAAGGTCAAAAACTACATACTCAGATCTGCACCAAACTTTGCATGGATACATTGGATGTCAAGACACGTGGAAAAAACATACAAAACATAGGATTGGAGACATCAAGATTTTGGTCGAATTTTTTAAGAATTTTCAAATTTTCAGATATGAGGTTCCATATAAGGTCAAAAACTACATACTCAGATCTTCACCAAACTTTGCAGGGATACATTGGATGTCAAGACACGTGGAAAAAACATACAAGACATAGGATTGGGGACATCAAGATTTTAGACGGATTTTTTAGGAATTTTCAAATTTTCAGATGGGAGGTTCCATATAAGGTCAAAAACTACATACTCAGATCTTCACCAAACTTTGGAGGGATACATTGGATGTCAAGACACGTGGAAAAAACGTACAAAACAAGAGATTGGAGACATCAAGATTTTGGACGATTTTTTTAAGAATTTTCAAATTTTCAGAAAGGAGGTTCCATATAAGGTCAAAAACTACATACTCAGATCTTCACCAAACTTTGCAGGGATACATTGGATGTCAAGACACGTGGAAAAAACGTACAAAACAAGAGATTGGAGACATCAAGATTTTGGACGAATTTTTTAAGAATTTTCAAATTTTCAGAAAGGATGTTCCAGATAAGGTCAAAAACGACATACTCAGATCTTCACCAAACTTTGCACGGATACATTGGATGTCAAGACACGTGGAAAAAACATACAAAACATAGGATTGGGGACATCAAGATTTTGGTCAAATTTTTTAAGAATTTTCAAATTTTCAGATAGGAGGTTCCATATAAGGTCAAAAACTACATACTCAGATCTTCACCAAACATTGCAGGGATACATTGGAGGTCAAGACACGTGGAAAAAACGTATAAAACAAGAGATTGGAGACATCAAGATTTTGGAAGAATTTTTTAAAAATTTTCAAATTTTCAGATGGGAGGTTCCAGATAAGGTCAAAAACTACATACTCAGATCTTCACCAAACTTTGCATGGATACATTGGATGTCAAGACACGTGGAAAAACATACAAAACATAGGATTGGAGACATCAAGATTTTGGTCGAATTTTTTAAGAATTTTCAAATTTTCAGATGGGAGGTTCCATATAAGGTCAAAAACTACATACTCAGATCTTCACCAAACTTTGCAGGGATACATTGGATGTCAAGACACGTGGAAAAAACGTACAAAACAAGAGATTGGAGACATCAAGATTTTGGACGAATTTTTTAAGAATTTTCAAATTTTCAGAAAGGATGTTCCAGATAAGGTCAAAAACGACATACTCAGATCTTCACCAAACTTTGCAGAAATACATTGGATGTCAAGACACGTGGAAAAAACATACAAAACATAGGATTGGGGACATCAAGATTTTGGTCAAATATTTTTAAGAATTTTCAAATTTTCAGATAAGAGGTTCCATATAAGGTCAAAAACTACATACTCAGATCTTCACCAAACATTGCAGGGATACATTGGATGTCAAGACACGTGGAAAAAACGTACAAAACAAGAGATTGAGGTCATCAAGATTTTGGACGGATTTTTTAGGAATTTTCAAATTTTCAGATGGGAGGTTCCAGATAAGGTCAAAAACTACATACTCAGATCTTCACCAAACTTTGCAGGGATACATTGGATGTCAAGACACGTGGAAAAAACGTACAATACAAGAGATTGGAGACATCAAGATTTTGGACGAATTTTTCAAGAATTCTCAAATTTTCAGATAGGAGGTTCCATATAAGGTCAAAAACTACATACTCAGATCTTCACATAAATTTGCATGGATACATTGGATGTCAAGAAACGTGGAAAAAACATACAAAACATAGGATTGGAGACATCAAGATTTTGGTCGAATTTTTTAAGAATTTTCAAATTTTCAGATATGAGGTTCCATATAAGGTCAAAAACTACATACTCAGATCTTCACCAAACTTTGCAGGGATACATTGGATGTCAAGACACGTGGAAAAAACGTACAAAACAAGAGATTGAGGTCATCAAGATTTTGGACGGATTTTTTAGGAATTTTCAATTTTTCAGATGCGAGGTTCCAGATAAGGTCAAAAACTACATACTCAGATCTTCACCAAACTTTGCAGGGATACATTGGATGTCAAGACACGTGGAAAAAACGTACAAAACAAGATATTGGGGTCATCAAGATTTTGGACGGATTTTTTATGAATTTTCAAATTTTCAGATGGGAGGTTCCAGATAAGGACAAGAACTACATACTCAGATCTTCACCAAACTTTGCAGGGATACATTGGATGTCAAGACACGTGGAAAAAACGTACAAAACAAGAGATTGGAGACATCAAGATTTTGGACGAATTTTTTAAGAATTTTCAAATTTTCAGATATGAGGTTCCATATAAGGTCAAAAACTACATACTCAGATCTTCACCAAACATTGCAGGGATACATTGGATGTCAAGACACGTGGAAAAAACGTACAAAACAAGAGATTGGAGACATCAAGATTTTGGACGAATTTTTGAAGAATTTTCAAATTTTCAGATAGGAGGTTCCAGATAAGGTCAAAAACTACAAACTCAGATCTTCACCAAACGTTGCAGGGATAATTTGCATGTCAAGACACGTGGAAAAAACGTACAAAACAAGAGATTGGAGACATCAAGATTTTCGACGAATTTTTTAAGAATTTTCAAATTTTCAGGTGGGAGGTTCCAGATAAGGTCAAAAACGACATACTCAGATCTTCACCAAACTTTGCATGGATACATTGGATGTCAAGACACGTGGAAAAAACGTACAAAACAAGAGATTGGAGACATCAAGATTATGGACGAATTTTTTAAGAATTTTCAAATTTTCAGAAAGGAGGTTCCATATAAGGTCAAAAACTACATACTCAGATCTTCACCAAACTTTGCAGGAATACATTGGATGTCAAGACACGTGGAAAAAACGTACAAAACAAGAGATTGGGGTCATCAAGATTTTGGACGAATTTTTTAAGAATTTTCAAATTTTCAGATAGGAGGTTCCATATAAGGTCAAAAACTACATACTCAGATCTTCACCAAACTTTGCAGGGATACATTGGATGTCAAGACACGTGGGAAAAACATACAAAACATAGGATTGGGGACATCAAGATTTTGGTCAAATTTTTTAAGAATTTTCAAATTTTCAGATAGGAGGTTCCATATGAGGTCAAAAACTACATACTCAGATCTTCACCAAACATTGCATGGAACATTGGATGTCAAGACACGTGGAAAAAACGTACAAAACAAGAGATTGGAGACATCAAGATTTTCGACGAATTCTTTAAGAATTTTCAAATTTTCAGATGGGAGGTTCCAGATGAGATCAAAAACGATATACTCAGATCTTCACCAAACTTTGCATGGATACATTGGATGTCAAGACACGTGGAAAAAACATACAAAACATAGAATTGGGGACATCAAGATTTTGGTCGAATTTTTTAAGAATTTTCAAATTTTCAGATAGGAGGTTCCATATAAGGTCAAAAACTACATACTCAGATCTTCACCAAACTATGCGGGGATACATTGGATGTCAAGACACGTGGAAAAAACGTACAAAACAAGAGATTGGAGACATCAAGATTTTGGACGAATTTTTTAAGAATTTTTAAATTTTCAGATAGGAGGTTCCAGATAAGGTCAAAAACTACATACTCAGATCTTCACCAAACTTTGCAGGGATACATTGGATGTCAAGACACGTGGAAAAAACGTACAAAACAAGAGATTGGAGACATCAAGATTTTGGACGAATTTTTGAGGAATTTTCAAATTTTCAGAAATGAGGTTCCAGATAAGGTCAAAAACTACATACTCAGATCTTCACCAAACTTTGCAGGGATACATTGGATGTCAAGACACGTGGAAAAAACGTACAAAACAAGAGATTGGAGACATCAAGATTTTGGACGAATTTTTTAAGAATTTTCAAATTTTCAGATGGGAGGTTCCAGATAAGGTCAAAAACGACATACTCAGATCTTCACCAAACGTTGCAGGGATACTTTGCATGTCAAGACACGTGGAAAAAACGTACAAAACAAGAGAGTGGAGACATCAAGATTTTGGACGAATTTTTTAAGAATTTTCAAATTTTCAGAAAGGAGGTTCCATATAAGGTCAAAAACTACATACTCAGATCTTCACCAAACTTTGCAGGGATACATTGGATGTCAAGACACGTGGAAAAAACATACAAAACATAGGATTGGGGACATCAAGATTTTGGTCAAATTTTTTAAGAATTTTCAAATTTTCAGATAGGAGGTTCCATATAAGTTCAAAAACTACATACTCAGATCTTCACCAAACATTGCAGGGATACATTGGATGTCAAGACACGTGGAAAAAACATACAAGACATAGGATTGGGGACATCAAGATTTTAGACAGATTTTTTAGGAATTTTCAAATTTTCAGATGGGAGGTTCCATATAAGGTCAAAAACTACATACTCAGATCTTCATCAAACTTTGCAGGGATACATTGGATGTCAAGACACGTGGAAAAAACGTACAAAACAAGAGATTGAGGTCATCAAGATTTTGGACGGATTTTTTAGGAATTTTCAAGTTTTCAGATGGGAGGTTCCAGATAAGGTCAAAAACTACATACTCAGATCTTCACCAAACTTTGCAGGGATACATTGGATGTCAAGACACGTGGAAAAAACGTACAAAACAAGAGATTGGAGACATCAAGATTTTGGACCAATTTTTTAAGAATTTTCAAATTTTCAGATAGGAGGTTCCATATAAGGTCAAAAACTACATACTCAGATCTTCACCAAACTTTGCATGGATACATTGGATGTCAAGACACGTGGAAAAAACATACAAAACATAGGATTGGAGACATCAAGATTTTGGTCGAATTTTTTAAGAATTTTCAAATTTTCAGATATGAGGTTCCATATAAGGTCAAAAACTACATACTCAGATCTTCACCAAACTTTGGAGGGATACATTGGATGTCAAGACACGTGGAAAAAACGTACAAAACAAGAGATTGGAGACATCAAGATTTTGGACGAATTTTTTAAGAATTTTCAAATTTTCAGAAAGGAGGTTCCATATAAGGTCAAAAACTACATACTCAGATCTTCACCAAACTTTGCAGGGATACATTGGATGTCAAGACACGTGGAAAAAACGTACAAAACAAGAGATTGGAGACATCAAGATTTTGGACGAATTTTTTAAGAATTTTCAAATTTTCAGAAAGGATGTTCCAGATAAGGTCAAAAACGACATACTCAGATCTTCACCAAACTTTGCACGGATACATTGGATGTCAAGACACGTGGAAAAAACATACAAAACATAGGGTTGGGAACATCAAGATTTTGGTCAAATTTTTTAAGAATTTTCAAATTTTCAGATAGGAGGTTCCATATAAGGTCAAAAACTACATACTCAGATCTTCACCAAACATTGCAAGGATACATTGGAGGTCAAGACACGTGGAAAAAACGTATAAAACAAGAGATTGGAGACATCAAGATTTTGGACGAATTTTTTAAAAATTTTCAAATTTTCAGATGGGAGGTTCCAGATAAGGTCAAAAACTACATACTCAGATCTTCACCAAACTTTGCATGGATACATTGGATGTCAAGACACGTGGAAAAAACATACAAAACATAGGATTGGGGACATCAAGATTTTGGTCAAATATTTTTTAAGAATTTTCAAATTTTCAGATAAGAGGTTCCATATAAGGTCAAAAACTACATACTCAGATCTTCACCAAACATTGCAGGGATACATTGGATGTCAAGACACGTGGAAAAAACGTACAAAACAAGAGATTGAGGTCATCAAGATTTTGGACGGATTTTTTAGGAATTTTCAAATTTTCAGATGGGAGGTTCCAGATAAGGTCAAAAACTACATACTCAGATCTTCACCAAACTTTGCAGGGATACATTGGATGTCAAGACACGTGGAAAAAACGTACAATACAAGAGATTGGAGACATCAAGATTTTGGACGAATTTTTCAAGAATTCTCAAATTTTCAGATAGGAGGTTCAATATAAGGTCAAAAACTACATACTCAGATCTTCACCAAACTTTGCATGGATACATTGGATGTCAAGAAACGTGGAAAAAACATACAAAACGTAGGATTGGAGACATCAAGATTTTGGTCGAATTTTTTAAGAATTTTCAAATTTTCAGATATGAGGTTCCATATAAGGTCAAAAACTACATACTCAGATCTTCACCAAACTTTGCATGGATACATTGGATGTCAAGACACGTGGAAAAAACATACAAGACATAGGATTGGGGACATCAAGATTTTAGATAGATTTTTTAGGAATTTTCAAATTTTCAGATGGGAGGTTCCATATAAGGTCAAAAACTACATACTCAGATCTTCACCAAACTTTGCAGGGATACATTGGATGTCAAGACACGTGGAAAAACGTACAAAACAAGAGATTGAGGTCATCAAGATTTTGGACGGATTTTTTAGGAATTTTCAAATTTTCAGATGGGAGGTTCCAGATAAGGTCAAAAACTACATACTCAGATCTTCACCAAACTTTGCAGGGATACATTGGATGTCAAGACACGTGGAAAAAACGTACAAAACAAGAGATTGGAGACATCAAGATTTTGGACGAATTTTTTAAGAATTTTCAAATTTTCAGATAGGAGGTTCCATATAAGGTCAAAAACTACATACTCAGATCTTCACCAAACTTTGCATGGATACATTGGATGTCAAGACACGTGGAAAAAACATACAAAACATAGGATTGGAGACATCAAGATTTTGGTCGAATTTTTTAAGAATTTTCAAATTTTCAGATATGAGGTTCCATATAAGGTCAAAAACTACATACTCAGATCTTCACCAAACTTTGCAGGGATACATTGGATGTCAAGTAACGTGGAAAAAACGTACAAAACAAGAGATTGGAGACATCAAGATTTTGGACGAATTTTTTAAGAATTTTCAAATTTTCAGAAAGGAGGTTCCATATAAGGTCAAAAACTACATACTCAGATCTTCACCAAACTTTGCAGGGATACATTGGATGTCAAGTAACGTGGAAAAAACGTACAAAACAAGAGATTGGAGACATCAAGATTTTGGACGAATTTTTTAAGAATTTTCAAATTTTCAGAAAGGAGGTTCCATATAAGGTCAAAAACTACATACTCAGATCTTCACCAAACTTTGCAGGGATACATTGGATGTCAAGACACGTGGAAAAAACATACAAAACATAGGATTGGGGACATCAAGATTTTGGTCAAATTTTTGAAGAATTTTCAAATTTTCAGATAGGAGGTTCCATATAAGGTCAAAAACTACATACTCAGATCTTCACCAAACATTGCAGGGATACATTGGAGGTCAAGACACGTGGAAAAATCGTACAAAACAAGAGATTGGAGACATCAAGATTTTGGAGGAATTTTTTAAAAATTTTCAAATTTTCAGATGGGAGGTTCCAGATAAGGTCAAAAACTACATACTCAGATCTTCACCAAACTTTGCAGGGATACATTGGATGTCAAGACACGTGGAAAAACGTACAAAACAAGAGATTGGAGACATCAAGATTTTGGACGAATTTTTGAAGAATTTTCAAATTTTCAGATAGGAGGTTCCAGATAAGGTCAAAAACTACATACTCAGATCTTCACCAAACGTTGCAGGGATACTTTGCATGTCAAGACACGTGGAAAAAACGTACAAAACAAGAGATTGGAGACATCAAGATTTTCGACGAATTTTTTAAGAATTTTCAAATTTTCAGATGGGAGGTTCCAGATAAGGTCAAAAACGACATACTCAGATCTTCACCAAACGTTGCAGGGATACTTTGCATGTCAAGACACGTGGAAAAAACGTACAAAACAAGAGAGTGGAGACATCAAGATTTTGGACGAATTTTTTAAGAATTTTCAAATTTTCAGAAAGGAGGTTCCATATAAGGTCAAAAACTACATACTCAGATCTTCACCAAACTTTGCAGGGATACATTGGATGTCAAGACACGTGGAAAAAACATACAAAACATAGGATTGGGGACATCAAGATTTTGGTCAAATTTTTTAAGAATTTTCAAATTTTCAGATAGGAGGTTCCATATAAGTTCAAAAACTACATACTCAGATCTTCACCAAACATTGCAGGGATACATTGGATGTCAAGACACGTGGAAAAAACGTACCAAACAAGATATTGGGGTCATCAAGATTTTGGACGGATTTTTTATGAATTTTCAAATTTTCAGATGGGAGGTTCCAGATAAGGACAAAAACTACATACTCAGATCTTCACCAAACTTTGCAGGGATACATTGGATGTCAAGACACGTGGAAAAAACGTACAAAACAAGAGATTGGAGACATCAAGATTTTGGACGAATTTTTTAAGAATTTTCAAATTTTCAGATAGGAGGTTCCAGATAAGGTCAAAAACTACAAACTCAGATCTTCACCAAACGTTGCAGGGATAATTTGCATGTCAAGACACGTGGAAAAAACGTACAAAACAAGAGATTGGAGACATCAAGATTTTCGACGAATTTTTTAAGAATTTTCAAATTTTCAGATGGGAGGTTCCAGATAAGGTCAAAAACGACATACTCAGATCTTCACCAAACTTTGCATGGATACATTGGATGTCAAGACACGTGGAAAAAACGTACAAAACAAGAGATTGGAGACATCAAGATTATGGACGAATTTTTTAAGAATTTTCAAATTTTCAGAAAGGAGGTTCCATATAAGGTCAAAAACTACATACTCAGATCTTCACCAAACTTTGCAGGAATACATTGGATGTCAAGACACGTGGAAAAAACGTACAAAACAAGAGATTGGGGTCATCAAGATTTTGGACGAATTTTTTAAGAATTTTCAAATTTTCAGATAGGAGGTTCCATATAAGGTCAAAAACTACATACTCAGATCTTCACCAAACTTTGCAGGGATACATTGGATGTCAAGACACGTGGAAAAAACGTACAAAACAAGAGATTGGGGTCATCAAGATTTTGGACGAATTTTTTAAGAATTTTCAAATTTTCAGATAGGAGGTTCCATATAAGGTCAAAAACTACATACTCAGATCTTCACCAAACTTTGCAGGGATACATTGGATGTCAAGACACGTGGGAAAAACATACAAAACATAGGATTGGGGACATCAAGATTTTGGTCAAATTTTCAGATAGGAGGTTCCATATGAGGTCAAAAACTACATACTCAGATCTTCACCAAACATTGCAGGGAACATTGGATGTCAAGACACGTGGAAAAAACGTACAAAACAAGAGATTGGAGACATCAAGATTTTCGACGAATTCTTTAAGAATTTTCAAATTTTCAGATGGGAGGTTCCAGATGAGATCAAAAACGATATACTCAGATCTTCACCAAACTTTGCATGGATACATTGGATGTCAAGACACGTGGAAAAAACATACAAAACATAGAATTGGGGACATCAAGATTTTGGTCGAATTTTTTAAGAATTTTCAAATTTTCAGATAGGAGGTTCCATATAAGGTCAAAAACTACATACTCAGATCTTCACCAAACTATGCGGGGATACATTGGATGTCAAGACACGTGGAAAAAACGTACAAAACAAGAGATTGGAGACATCAAGATTTTGGACGAATTTTTTAAGAATTTTTAAATTTTCAGATAGGAGGTTCCAGATAAGGTCAAAAACTACATACTCAGATCTTCACCAAACTTTGCAGGGATACATTGGATGTCAAGACACGTGGAAAAAACGTACAAAACAAGAGATTGGAGACATCAAGATTTTGGACGAATTTTTGAGGAATTTTCAAATTTTCAGAAATGAGGTTCCAGATAAGGTCAAAAACTACATACTCAGATCTTCACCAAACTTTGCAGGGATACATTGGATGTCAAGACACGTGGAAAAAACGTACAAAACAAGAGATTGGAGACATCAAGATTTTGGACGAATTTTTTAAGAATTTTCAAATTTTCAGATGGGAGGTTCCAGATAAGGTCAAAAACGACATACTCAGATCTTCACCAAACGTTGCAGGGATACTTTGCATGTCAAGACATGTGGAAAAAACGTACAAAACAAGAGAGTGGAGACATCAAGATTTTGGACGAATTTTTTAAGAATTTTCAAATTTTCAGAAAGGAGGTTCCATATAAGGTCAAAAACTACATACTCAGATCTTCACCAAACTTTGCAGGGATACATTGGATGTCAAGACACGTGGAAAAAAACATACAAAACATAGGATTGGGGACATCAAGATTTTGGTCAAATTTTTTAAGAATTTTCAAATTTTCAGATAGGAGGTTCCATATAAGTTCAAAAACTACATACTCAGATCTTCACCAAACATTGCAGGGATACATTGGATGTCAAGACACGTGGAAAAAACATACAAGACATAGGATTGGGGACATCAAGATTTTAGACAGATTTTTTAGGAATTTTCAAATTTTCAGATGGGAGGTTCCATATAAGGTCAAAAACTACATACTCAGATCTTCACCAAACTTTGCAGGGATACATTGGATGTCAAGACACGTGGAAAAAACGTACAAAACAAGAGATTGGAGACATCAAGATTTTGGACGAATTTTTTAAGAATTTTCAAATTTTCAGAAAGGAGGTTCCATATAAGGTCAAAAACTACAAACTCAGATCTTCACCAAACTTTGCATGGATACATTGGATGTCAAGACACGTGGAAAAAACATACAAAACATAGGATTGGGGACATCAAGATTTTGGACGGATTTTTTAGGAATTTTCAAATTTTCAGAAAGGAGGTTCCAGATAAGGTCAAAAACTACATACTCAGATCTTCACCAAACTTTGCAGGGATACATTGCATGTCAAGACACGTGGAAAAAACGTACAAAACAAGAGATTGAGGTCATCAAGATTTTGGACGGATTTTTTAGGAATTTTCAAATTTTCAGATAGGAGGTTCCAGATAAGGTCAAAAACTACATACTCAGATCTTCACCAAACTTTGCAGGGATACATTGGATGTCAAG
Source organism: Lepisma saccharinum (assembly GCF_977018435.1). Taxonomy (NCBI): domain Eukaryota; kingdom Metazoa; phylum Arthropoda; class Insecta; order Zygentoma; family Lepismatidae; genus Lepisma; species Lepisma saccharinum. The sequence continues at coordinate 60,944 of NW_028143114.1, read as the reverse complement.
ACACGTGGAAAAACGTACAAAACAAGAGATTGAGGTCATCAAGATTTTGGACGGATTTTTTAGGAATTTTCAAATTTTCAGATGGGAGGTTCCAGATAAGGTCAAAAACTACATACTCAGATCTTCACCAAACTTTGCAGGGATACATTGGATGTCAAGACACGTGGAAAAAACGTACAAAACAAGAGATTGGAGACATCAAGATTTTGGACGAATTTTTTAAAAATTTTCCAATTTTCAGATATGAGGTTCCATATAAGGTCAAAAACTACATACTCAGATCTTCACCAAACTTTGCAGGGATACATTGGATGTCAAGACACGTGGAAAAAACATACAAAACATAGGATTGGGGACATCAAGATTTTGGTCAAATTTTTTAAGAATTTTCAAATTTTCAGATAGGAGGTTCCATATAAGGTCAAAAACTACATACTCAGATCTTCACCAAACATTGCAGGGATACATTGGAGGTCAAGACACGTGGAAAAATCGTACAAAACAAGAGATTGGAGACATCAAGATTTTGGAGGAATTTTTTAAAAATTTTCAAATTTTCAGATGGGAGGTTCCAGATAAGGTCAAAAACTACATACTCAGATCTTCACCAAACTTTGCAGGGATACATTGGATGTCAAGACACGTGGAAAAACGTACAAAACAAGAGATTGGAGACATCAAGATTTTGGACGAATTTTTGAAGAATTTTCAAATTTTCAGATAGGAGGTTCCAGATAAAGTCAAAAACTACATACTCAGATCTTCACCAAACGTTGCAGGGATACTTTGCATGTCAAGACACGTGGAAAAAACGTACAAAACAAGAGATTGGAGACATCAAGATTTTCGACGAATTTTTTAAGAATTTTCAAATTTTCAGATGGGAGGTTCCAGATAAGGTCAAAAACGACATACTCAGATCTTCACCAAACGTTGCAGGGATACTTTGCATGTCAAGACACGTGGAAAAAACGTACAAAACAAGAGAGTGGAGACATCAAGATTTTGGACGAATTTTTTAAGAATTTTCAAATTTTCAGAAAGGAGGTTCCATATAAGGTCAAAAACTACATACTCAGATCTTCACCAAACTTTGCAGGGATACATTGGATGTCAAGACACGTGGAAAAAACATACAAAACATAGGATTGGGGACATCAAGATTTTGGTCAAATTTTTTAAGAATTTTCAAATTTTCAGATAGGAGGTTCCATATAAGTTCAAAAACTACATACTCAGATCTTCACCAAACATTGCAGGGATACATTGGATGTCAAGACACGTGGAAAAAACGTACCAAACAAGATATTGGGGTCATCAAGATTTTGGACGGATTTTTTATGAATTTTCAAATTTTCAGATGGGAGGTTCCAGATAAGGACAAAAACTACATACTCAGATCTTCACCAAACTTTGCAGGGATACATTGGATGTCAAGACACGTGGAAAAAACGTACAAAACAAGAGATTGGAGACATCAAGATTTTGGACGAATTTTTTAAGAATTTTCAAATTTTCAGATAGGAGGTTCCAGATAAGGTCAAAAACTACAAACTCAGATCTTCACCAAACGTTGCAGGGATAATTTGCATGTCAAGACACGTGGAAAAAACGTACAAAACAAGAGATTGGAGACATCAAGATTTTCGACGAATTTTTTAAGAATTTTCAAATTTTCAGATGGGAGGTTCCAGATAAGGTCAAAAACGACATACTCAGATCTTCACCAAACTTTGCATGGATACATTGGATGTCAAGACACGTGGAAAAAACGTACAAAACAAGAGATTGGAGACATCAAGATTATGGACGAATTTTTTAAGAATTTTCAAATTTTCAGAAAGGAGGTTCCATATAAGGTCAAAAACTACATACTCAGATCTTCACCAAACTTTGCAGGAATACATTGGATGTCAAGACACGTGGAAAAAACGTACAAAACAAGAGATTGGGGTCATCAAGATTTTGGACGAATTTTTTAAGAATTTTCAAATTTTCAGATAGGAGGTTCCATATAAGGTCAAAAACTACATACTCAGATCTTCACCAAACTTTGCAGGGATACATTGGATGTCAAGACACGTGGAAAAAACGTACAAAACAAGAGATTGGGGTCATCAAGATTTTGGACGAATTTTTTAAGAATTTTCAAATTTTCAGATAGGAGGTTCCATATAAGGTCAAAAACTACATACTCAGATCTTCACCAAACTTTGCAGGGATACATTGGATGTCAAGACACGTGGGAAAAACATACAAAACATAGGATTGGGGACATCAAGATTTTGGTCAAATTTTCAGATAGGAGGTTCCATATGAGGTCAAAAACTACATACTCAGATCTTCACCAAACATTGCAGGGAACATTGGATGTCAAGACACGTGGAAAAAACGTACAAAACAAGAGATTGGAGACATCAAGATTTTCGACGAATTCTTTAAGAATTTTCAAATTTTCAGATGGGAGGTTCCAGATGAGATCAAAAACGATATACTCAGATCTTCACCAAACTTTGCATGGATACATTGGATGTCAAGACACGTGGAAAAAACATACAAAACATAGAATTGGGGACATCAAGATTTTGGTCGAATTTTTTAAGAATTTTCAAATTTTCAGATAGGAGGTTCCATATAAGGTCAAAAACTACATACTCAGATCTTCACCAAACTATGCGGGGATACATTGGATGTCAAGACACGTGGAAAAAACGTACAAAACAAGAGATTGGAGACATCAAGATTTTGGACGAATTTTTTAAGAATTTTTAAATTTTCAGATGGGAGGTTCCAGATAAGGTCAAAAACTACATACTCAGATCTTCACCAAACTTTGCAGGGATACATTGGATGTCAAGACACGTGGAAAAAACGTACAAAACAAGAGATTGGAGACATCAAGATTTTGGACGAATTTTTGAGGAATTTTCAAATTTTCAGAAATGAGGTTCCAGATAAGGTCAAAAACTACATACTCAGATCTTCACCAAACTTTGCAGGGATACATTGGATGTCAAGACACGTGGAAAAAACGTACAAAACAAGAGATTGGAGACATCAAGATTTTGGACGAATTTTTTAAGAATTTTCAAATTTTCAGATGGGAGGTTCCAGATAAGGTCAAAAACGACATACTCAGATCTTCACCAAACGTTGCAGGGATACTTTGCATGTCAAGACATGTGGAAAAAACGTACAAAACAAGAGAGTGGAGACATCAAGATTTTGGACGAATTTTTTAAGAATTTTCAAATTTTCAGAAAGGAGGTTCCATATAAGGTCAAAAACTACATACTCAGATCTTCACCAAACTTTGCAGGGATACATTGGATGTCAAGACACGTGGAAAAAAACATACAAAACATAGGATTGGGGACATCAAGATTTTGGTCAAATTTTTTAAGAATTTTCAAATTTTCAGATAGGAGGTTCCATATAAGTTCAAAAACTACATACTCAGATCTTCACCAAACATTGCAGGGATACATTGGATGTCAAGACACGTGGAAAAAACATACAAGACATAGGATTGGGGACATCAAGATTTTAGACAGATTTTTTAGGAATTTTCAAATTTTCAGATGGGAGGTTCCATATAAGGTCAAAAACTACATACTCAGATCTTCACCAAACTTTGCAGGGATACATTGGATGTCAAGACACGTGGAAAAAACGTACAAAACAAGAGATTGGAGACATCAAGATTTTGGACGAATTTTTTAAGAATTTTCAAATTTTCAGAAAGGAGGTTCCATATAAGGTCAAAAACTACATACTCAGATCTTCACCAAACTTTGCATGGATACATTGGATGTCAAGACACGTGGAAAAAACATACAAAACATAGGATTGGGGACATCAAGATTTTGGACGGATTTTTTAGGAATTTTCAAATTTTCAGAAAGGAGGTTCCAGATAAGGTCAAAAACTACATACTCAGATCTTCACCAAACTTTGCAGGGATACATTGCATGTCAAGACACGTGGAAAAAACGTACAAAACAAGAGATTGAGGTCATCAAGATTTTGGACGGATTTTTTAGGAATTTTCAAATTTTCAGATAGGAGGTTCCAGATAAGGTCAAAAACTACATACTCAGATCTTCACCAAACTTTGCAGGGATACATTGGATGTCAAGACACGTGGGAAAAACTTACAAAACAAGAGATTGGAGACATCAAGATTTTGGACGAATTTTTTAACAATTTTCAAATTTTCAGATAGGAGGTTCCAGATAAGGTCAAAAACTACATACTCAGATCTTCACCAAACTTTGCAGGGATACATTGGATGTCAAGACACGTGGAAAAAACGTACAAAACAAGAGATTGAGGTCATCAAGATTTTGGACGGATTTTTTAGGAATTTTCAAATTTTCAGATGGGAGGTTCCAGATAAGGTCAAAAACTACATACTCAGATCTTCACCAAACTTTGCAGGGATACATTGGATGTCAAGACACGTGGAAAAAACGTACAAAACAAGAGATTGGAGACATCAAGATTTTGGACGAATTTTTTAAGAATTTTCAAATTTTCAGATAGGAGGTTCCATATAAGGTCAAAAACTACATACTCAGATCTGCACCAAACTTTGCATGGATACATTGGATGTCAAGACACGTGGAAAAAACATACAAAACATAGGATTGGAGACATCAAGATTTTGGTCGAATTTTTTAAGAATTTTCAAATTTTCAGATATGAGGTTCCATATAAGGTCAAAAACTACATACTCAGATCTTCACCAAACTTTGCAGGGATACATTGGATGTCAAGACACGTGGAAAAAACATACAAGACATAGGATTGGGGACATCAAGATTTTAGACAGATTTTTTAGGAATTTTCAAATTTTCAGATGGGAGGTTCCATATAAGGTCAAAAACTACATACTCAGATCTTCACCAAACTTTGGAGGGATACATTGGATGTCAAGACACGTGGAAAAAACGTACAAAACAAGAGATTGGAGACATCAAGATTTTGGACGATTTTTTTAAGAATTTTCAAATTTTCAGAAAGGAGGTTCCATATAAGGTCAAAAACTACATACTCAGATCTTCACCAAACTTTGCAGGGATACATTGGATGTCAAGACACGTGGAAAAAACGTACAAAACAAGAGATTGGAGACATCAAGATTTTGGACGAATTTTTTAAGAATTTTCAAATTTTCAGAAAGGATGTTCCAGATAAGGTCAAAAACGACATACTCAGATCTTCACCAAACTTTGCACGGATACATTGGATGTCAAGACACGTGGAAAAAACATACAAAACATAGGATTGGGGACATCAAGATTTTGGTCAAATTTTTTAAGAATTTTCAAATTTTCAGAAAGGAGGTTCCATATAAGGTCAAAAACTACATACTCAGATCTTCACCAAACTTTGCATGGATACATTGGATGTCAAGACACGTGGAAAAACATACAAAACATAGGATTGGAGACATCAAGATTTTGGTCGAATTTTTTAAGAATTTTCAAATTTTCAGATGGGAGGTTCCATATAAGGTCAAAAACTACATACTCAGATCTTCACCAAACTTTGCAGGGATACATTGGATGTCAAGACACGTGGAAAAAACGTACAAAACAAGAGATTGGAGACATCAAGATTTTGGACGAATTTTTTAAGAATTTTCAAATTTTCAGAAAGGATGTTCCAGATAAGGTCAAAAACGACATACTCAGATCTTCACCAAACTTTGCAGAAATACATTGGATGTCAAGACACGTGGAAAAAACATACAAAACATAGGATTGGGGACATCAAGATTTTGGTCAAATATTTTTAAGAATTTTCAAATTTTCAGATAAGAGGTTCCATATAAGGTCAAAAACTACATACTCAGATCTTCACCAAACATTGCAGGGATACATTGGATGTCAAGACACGTGGAAAAAACGTACAAAACAAGAGATTGAGGTCATCAAGATTTTGGACGGATTTTTTAGGAATTTTCAAATTTTCAGATGGGAGGTTCCAGATAAGGTCAAAAACTACATACTCAGATCTTCACCAAACTTTGCAGGGATACATTGGATGTCAAGACACGTGGAAAAAACGTACAATACAAGAGATTGGAGACATCAAGATTTTGGACGAATTTTTCAAGAATTCTCAAATTTTCAGATAGGAGGTTCCAGATAAGGTCAAAAACTACATACTCAGATCTTCACATAAATTTGCATGGATACATTGGATGTCAAGAAACGTGGAAAAAACATACAAAACATAGGATTGGAGACATCAAGATTTTGGTAAATTTTTTAAGAATTTTCAAATTTTCAGATAGGAGGTTCCATATAAGTTCAAAAACTACATACTCAGATCTTCACCAAACATTGCAGGGATACATTGGATGTCAAGACACGTGGAAAAAACGTACAAAACAAGATATTGGGGTCATCAAGATTTTGGACGGATTTTTTATGAATTTTCAAATTTTCAGATGGGAGGTTCCAGATAAGGACAAAAACTACATACTCAGATCTTCACCAAACTTTGCAGGGATACATTGGATGTCAAGACACGTGGAAAAAACGTACAAAACAAGAGATTGGAGACATCAAGATTTTGGACGAATTTTTTAAGAATTTTCAAATTTTCAGATAGGAGGTTCCATATAAGGTCAAAAACTACATACTCAGATCTTCACCAAACTTTGCATGGATACATTGGATGTCAAGACACGTGGAAAAAACATACAAAACATAGGATTGGAGACATCAAGATTTTGGTCGAATTTTTTAAGAATTTTCAAATTTTCAGATATGAGGTTCCATATAAGGTCAAAAACTACATACTCAGATCTTCACCAAACTTTGCAGGGATACATTGGATGTCAAGTAACGTGGAAAAAACGTACAAAACAAGAGATTGGAGACATCAAGATTTTGGACGAATTTTTTAAGAATTTTCAAATTTTCAGAAAGGAGGTTCCATATAAGGTCAAAAACTACATACTCAGATCTTCACCAAACTTTGCAGGGATACATTGGATGTCAAGTAACGTGGAAAAAACGTACAAAACAAGAGATTGGAGACATCAAGATTTTGGACGAATTTTTTAAGAATTTTCAAATTTTCAGAAAGGATGTTCCAGATAAGGTCAAAAACTACATACTCAGATCTTCACCAAACTTTGCAGGGATACATTGGATGTCAAGACACGTGGAAAAAACATACAAAACATAGGATTGGGGACATCAAGATTTTGGTCAAATTTTTTAAGAATTTTCAAATTTTCAGATAGGAGGTTCCATATAAGGTCAAAAACTACATACTCAGATCTTCACCAAACATTGCAGGGATACATTGGAGGTCAAGACACGTGGAAAAATCGTACAAAACAAGAGATTGGAGACATCAAGATTTTGGAGGAATTTTTTAAAAATTTTCAAATTTTCAGATGGGAGGTTCCAGATAAGGTCAAAAACTACATACTCAGATCTTCACCAAACTTTGCAGGGATACATTGGATGTCAAGACACGTGGAAAAACGTACAAAACAAGAGATTGGAGACATCAAGATTTTGGACGAATTTTTGAAGAATTTTCAAATTTTCAGATAGGAGGTTCCAGATAAGGTCAAAAACTACATACTCAGATCTTCACCAAACGTTGCAGGGATACTTTGCATGTCAAGACACGTGGAAAAAACGTACAAAACAAGAGATTGGAGACATCAAGATTTTCGACGAATTTTTTAAGAATTTTCAAATTTTCAGATGGGAGGTTCCAGATAAGGTCAAAAACGACATACTCAGATCTTCACCAAACGTTGCAGGGATACTTTGCATGTCAAGACACGTGGAAAAAACGTACAAAACAAGAGAGTGGAGACATCAAGATTTTGGACGAATTTTTTAAGAATTTTCAAATTTTCAGAAAGGAGGTTCCATATAAGGTCAAAAACTACATACTCAGATCTTCACCAAACTTTGCAGGGATACATTGGATGTCAAGACACGTGGAAAAAACATACAAAACATAGGATTGGGGACATCAAGATTTTGGTCAAATTTTTTAAGAATTTTCAAATTTTCAGATAGGAGGTTCCATATAAGTTCAAAAACTACATACTCAGATCTTCACCAAACATTGCAGGGATACATTGGATGTCAAGACACGTGGAAAAAACGTACCAAACAAGATATTGGGGTCATCAAGATTTTGGACGGATTTTTTATGAATTTTCAAATTTTCAGATGGGAGGTTCCAGATAAGGACAAAAACTACATACTCAGATCTTCACCAAACTTTGCAGGGATACATTGGATGTCAAGACACGTGGAAAAAACGTACAAAACAAGAGATTGGAGACATCAAGATTTTGGACGAATTTTTTAAGAATTTTCAAATTTTCAGATAGGAGGTTCCAGATAAGGTCAAAAACTACAAACTCAGATCTTCACCAAACGTTGCAGGGATAATTTGCATGTCAAGACACGTGGAAAAAACGTACAAAACAAGAGATTGGAGACATCAAGATTTTCGACGAATTTTTTAAGAATTTTCAAATTTTCAGATGGGAGGTTCCAGATAAGGTCAAAAACGACATACTCAGATCTTCACCAAACTTTGCATGGATACATTGGATGTCAAGACACGTGGAAAAAACGTACAAAACAAGAGATTGGAGACATCAAGATTATGGACGAATTTTTTTAAGAATTTTCAAATTTTCAGAAAGGAGGTTCCATATAAGGTCAAAAACTACATACTCAGATCTTCACCAAACTTTGCAGGAATACATTGGATGTCAAGACACGTGGAAAAAACGTACAAAACAAGAGATTGGGGTCATCAAGATTTTGGACGAATTTTTTAAGAATTTTCAAATTTTCAGATAGGAGGTTCCATATAAGGTCAAAAACTACATACTCAGATCTTCACCAAACTTTGCAGGGATACATTGGATGTCAAGACACGTGGAAAAAACGTACAAAACAAGAGATTGGGGTCATCAAGATTTTGGACGAATTTTTTAAGAATTTTCAAATTTTCAGATAGGAGGTTCCATATAAGGTCAAAAACTACATACTCAGATCTTCACCAATCTTTGCAGGGATACATTGGATGTCAAGACACGTGGGAAAAACATACAAAACATAGGATTGGGGACATCAAGATTTTGGTCAAATTTTTTAAGAATTTTCAAATTTTCAGATAGGAGGTTCCATATGAGGTCAAAAACTACATACTCAGATCTTCACCAAACATTGCAGGGAACATTGGATGTCAAGACACGTGGAAAAAACGTACAAAACAAGAGATTGGAGACATCAAGATTTTCGACGAATTCTTTAAGAATTTTCAAATTTTCAGATGGGAGGTTCCAGATGAGATCAAAAACGATATACTCAGATCTTCACCAAACTTTGCATGGATACATTGGATGTCAAGACACGTGGAAAAAACATACAAAACATAGAATTGGGGACATCAAGATTTTGGTCGAATTTTTTAAGAATTTTCAAATTTTCAGATAGGAGGTTCCATATAAGGTCAAAAACTACATACTCAGATCTTCACCAAACTATGCGGGGATACATTGGATGTCAAGACACGTGGAAAAAACGTACAAAACAAGAGATTGGAGACATCAAGATTTTGGACGAATTTTTTAAGAATTTTTAAATTTTCAGATAGGAGGTTCCAGATAAGGTCAAAAACTACATACTCAGATCTTCACCAAACTTTGCAGGGATACATTGGATGTCAAGACACGTGGAAAAAACGTACAAAACAAGAGATTGGAGACATCAAGATTTTGGACGAATTTTTGAGGAATTTTCAAATTTTCAGAAATGAGGTTCCAGATAAGGTCAAAAACTACATACTCAGATCTTCACCAAACTTTGCAGGGATACATTGGATGTCAAGACACGTGGAAAAAACGTACAAAACAAGAGATTGGAGACATCAAGATTTTGGACGAATTTTTTAAGAATTTTCAAATTTTCAGATGGGAGGTTCCAGATAAGGTCAAAAACGACATACTCAGATCTTCACCAAACGTTGCAGGGATACTTTGCATGTCAAGACATGTGGAAAAAACGTACAAAACAAGAGAGTGGAGACATCAAGATTTTGGACAAATTTTTTAAGAATTTTCAAATTTTCAGAAAGGAGGTTCCATATAAGGTCAAAAACTACATACTCAGATCTTCACCAAACTTTGCAGGGATACATTGGATGTCAAGACACGTGGAAAAAAACATACAAAACATAGGATTGGGGACATCAAGATTTTGGTCAAATTTTTTAAGAATTTTCAAATTTTCAGATAGGAGGTTCCATATAAGTTCAAAAATTACATACTCAGATCTTCACCAAACATTGCAGGGATACATTGGATGTCAAGACACGTGGAAAAAACATACAAGACATAGGATTGGGGACATCAAGATTTTAGACAGATTTTTTAGGAATTTTCAAATTTTCAGATGGGAGGTTCCATATAAGGTCAAAAACTACATACTCAGATCTTCACCAAACTTTGCAGGGATACATTGGATGTCAAGACACGTGGAAAAAACGTACAAAACAAGAGATTGGAGACATCAAGATTTTGGACGAATTTTTTAAGAATTTTCAAATTTTCAGAAAGGAGGTTCCATATAAGGTCAAAAACTACATACTCAGATCTTCACCAAACTTTGCATGGATACATTGGATGTCAAGACACGTGGAAAAAACATACAAAACATAGGATTGGGGACATCAAGATTTTGGACGGATTTTTTAGGAATTTTCAAATTTTCAGAAAGGAGGTTCCAGATAAGGTCAAAAACTACATACTCAGATCTTCACCAAACTTTGCAGGGATACATTGCATGTCAAGACACGTGGAAAAAACGTACAAAACAAGAGATTGAGGTCATCAAGATTTTGGACGGATTTTTTAGGAATTTTCAAATTTTCAGATAGGAGGTTCCAGATAAGGTCAAAAACTACATACTCAGATCTTCACCAAACTTTGCAGGGATACATTGGATGTCAAGACACGTGGAAAAAACGTACAAAACAAGAGATTGGAGACATCAAGATTTTGGACGAATTTTTTAAGAATTTTCAAATTTTCAGATAGGAGGTTCCATATAAGGTCAAAAACTACATACTCAGATCTGCACCAAACTTTGCATGGATACATTGGATGTCAAGACACGTGGAAAAAACATACAAAACATAGGATTGGAGACATCAAGATTTTGGTCGAATTTTTTAAGAATTTTCAAATTTTCAGATATGAGGTTCCATATAAGGTCAAAAACTACATACTCAGATCTTCACCAAACTTTGCAGGGATACATTGGATGTCAAGACACGTGGAAAAAACATACAAGACATAGGATTGGGGACATCAAGATTTTAGACGGATTTTTTAGGAATTTTCAAATTTTCAGATGGGAGGTTCCATATAAGGTCAAAAACTACATACTCAGATCTTCACCAAACTTTGGAGGGATACATTGGATGTCAAGACACGTGGAAAAAACGTACAAAACAAGAGATTGGAGACATCAAGATTTTGGACGATTTTTTTAAGAATTTTCAAATTTTCAGAAAGGAGGTTCCATATAAGGTCAAAAACTACATACTCAGATCTTCACCAAACTTTGCAGGGATACATTGGATGTCAAGACACGTGGAAAAAACGTACAAAACAAGAGATTGGAGACATCAAGATTTTGGACGAATTTTTGAAGAATATTCAAATTTTCAGAAATGAGGTTCCAGATAAGGTCAAAAACTACATACTCAGATCTTCACCAAACTTTGCATGGATACATTGGATGTCAAGACACGTGGAAAAAACATACAAAACATAGGATTGGGGATATCAAGATTTAGGTCAAATTTTTTAAGAATTTTCAAATTTTCAGATAGGAGGTTCCATATAAGGTCAAAAACTACATACTCAGATCTTCACCAAACATTGCAGGCATACATTGGATGTCAAGACAAGTGGAAAAAACGTACAAAACAAGAGACTGGAGACATCAAGATTTTGGACGAATTTTTGAAGAATTTTCAAATTTTCAGATAGAAGGTTCCAGATAAGGTCAAAAACTACATACTCAGATCTTCACCAAACGTTGCAGGGATACTTTGCATGTCAAGACACGTGGAAAAAACGTACAAAACAAGAGATTGGACACATCAAGATTTTCGACGAATTTTTTAAGAATTTTCAAATTTTCAGATGGGAGTTTCCAGATAAGGTCAAAAACGACATACTCAGATCTTCACCAAACTTTGCATGGATACATTGGATGTCAAGACACGTGGAAAAAACGTACTAAACAAGAGATTGGAGACATCAAGATTTTGGACGAATTTTTTAAGAATTTTCAAATTTTCAGAAAGGAGGTTCCATATAAGGTCAAAAACTACATACTCAGATCTTCACCAAACTTTGCAGGAATACATTGGATGTCAAGACACGTGGAAAAAACGTACAAAACAAGAGATTGGGGTCATCAAGATTTTGGACGAATTTTTTAAGAATTTTCAAATTTTCAGATAGGAGGTTCCAGATAAGGTCAAAAACTACATACTCAGATCTTCACCAAACTTTGCAGGGATACATTGGATGTCAAGACACGTGGGAAAAACATTTAAAACATAGGATTGGGGACATCAAGATTTTGGTCAAATTTTTTAAGAATTTTCAAATTTTCAGATAGGAGGTTCCATATGAGGTCAAAAACTACATACTCAGATCTTCACCAAACATTGCAGGGAACATTGGATGTCAAGACACGTGGAAAAAACGTACAAAACAAGAGATTGGAGACATCAAGATTTTCGACGAATTCTTTAAGAATTTTCAAATTTTCAGATGGGAGGTTCCAGATGAGGTCAAAAACGATATACTCAGATCTTCACCAAACTTTGCAGGGATACATTGGATGTCAAGACACGTGGAAAAAACATACAAAACATAGAATTGGGGACATCAAGATTTTGGTCGAATTTTTTAAGAATTTTCAAATTTTCAGATAGGAGGTTCCATATAAGGTCAAAAACTACATACTCAGATCTTCACCAAACTATGCGGGGATACATTGGATGTCAAGACACGTGGAAAAAACGTACAAAACAAGAGATTGGAGACATCAAGATTTTGGACGAATTTTTTAACAATTTTCAAATTTTCAGATAGGAGGTTCCAGATAAGGTCAAAAACTACATACTCAGATCTTCACCAAACTTTGCAGGGATACATTGGATGTCAAGACACGTGGAAAAAACGTACAAAACAAGAGATTGGAGAAATCAAGATTTTGGACGAATTTTTGAGGAATTTTCAAATTTTCAGAAATGAGGTTCCAGATAAGGTCAAAAACTACATACTCAGATCTTCACCAAACTTTGCAGGGATACATTGGATGTCAAGACACGTGGAAAAAACGTACAAAACAAGAGATTGGAGACATCAAGATTTTGGACGAATTTTTTAAGAATTTTCAAATTTTCAGATAGGAGGTTCCAGATAAGGTCAAAAACTACATACTCAGATCTTCACCAAACTTTGCAGGGATACATTGGATGTCAAGACACGTGGGAAAAACGTACAAAACAAGAGATTGGAGACATCAAGATTTTGGACGAATTTTTTAAGAATTTTCAAATTTTCAGATAGGAGGTTCCAGATAAGGACAAAAACTACATACTCAGATCTTCACCAAAGTTTGCAGGGATACATTGGATGTCAAGACACGTGGAAAAAACGTACAAAACAAGAGATTGGGGTCATCAAGATTTTGGACTGATTTTTTAGGAATTTTCAAATTTTCAGATGGGAGGTTCCAGATAAGGTCGAAAACTACATACTCAGATCTTCACCAAACTTTACAGGGATACATTGGATGTCAAGACACGTGGAAAAAACGTACAAAACAAGAGATTGGAGACGTCAAGAATTTGGACGAATTTTTTAAGAATTTTCAAATTTCCAGAAAGAATGTTCCAGATAAGGTCAAAAACGACATACTCAGTTCTTCACCAAACTTTGCAGGGATACATTGGATGTCAAGACACGTGGAAAAAACGTACAAAACAAGAGATTGGGGACATCAAGATTTTGGACGAATTTTTTAAGAATTTTCAAATTTTCAGATAGGAGGTTCCAGATAAGGTCAAAAACTACATACTCAGATCTTCACCAAACTTTGCAGGGATACATTGGATGTCAAGACACGTGGGAAAAACATACAAAACATAGGATTGGGGACATCAAGATTTTGGTCAAATTTTTTAAGAATTTTCAAATTTTCAGATAGGAGGTTCCATATGAGGTCAAAAACTACATACTCAGATCTTCACCAAACATTGCAGTTAACATTGGATGTCAAGACACGTGAAAAAAACATACGAAACAAGAGATTGGAGACATCAAGATTTTGGACGATTTTTTTAAGAATTTTCAAATTTTCAGATGGGAGGTTCCAGATAAGGTCAAAAACGACATACTCAGATCTTCACCAAACTTTGCATGGATACATTGGATGTCAAGACACGTGGAAAAAACATACAAAACATAGAATTTGGGACATCAAGATTTTGGTCGAATTTTTTAAGAATTTTCAAATTTTCAGATAGGAGGTTCCATATAAGGTAAAAAACTACATACTCAGATCTTCACCAAACTATGCAGGGATACATTGGATGTCAAGACACGTGGAAAAAACGTACAAAACAAGAGATTGGAGACATCAAGATTTTGGACGAATTTTTTAAGAATTTTCAAATTTTCAGATAGGAGGTTCCAGATAATGTCAAAAACTACATACTCAGATCTTCACCAAACTTTGCAGGGATACATTGGATGTCAAGACACGTGGAAAAAACGTACAAAACAAGAGATTGGAGACATCAAGATTTTGGACGAATTTTTGAGGAATTTTCAAATTTTCAGAAATGAGGTTCCAGATAAGGTCAAAAAACTACATACTCAGATCTTCACCAAACTTTGCATGGATACATTGGATGTCAAGACACGTGGAAAAAACATACAAAACATAGGATTGGGGATATCAAGATTTTGGTCAAATTTTTTAAGAATTTTCAAATTTTCAGATAGGAGGTTTCATATAAGGTCAAAAACTACATACTCAGATCTTCACCAAACATTGCAGGGATACATTGGATGTCAAGACACGTGGAAAAAACGTACAAAACAAGAGATTGGAGACATCAAGGTTTTGGACGAATTTTTGAAGAATTTTCAAATTTTCAGATAGGAGGTTCCATATAAGGTCAAAAACTACATACTCAGATCTTCACCAAACGTTGCAGGGATACTTTGCATGTCAAGACACGTGGAAAAAACGTACAAAACAAGAGATTGGAGACATCAAGATTTTGGACGAATTTTTTAAGAATTTTCAAATTTTCAGATGGGAGGTTCCAGATAAGGTCAAAAACTACATACTCAGATCTTCACCAAACTTTGCAGGGATACATTGGATGTCAAGACACGTGGAAAAAACGTACAAAACAAGAGATTGGAGACATCAAGATTTTGGACGAATTTTTGAAGAATTTTCAAATTTTCAGAAATGAGGTTCCAGATAAGGTCAAAAACTACATACTCAGATCTTCACCAAACTTTGCATGGATACATTGGATGTCAAGACACGTGGAAAAAACATACAAAACATAGGATTGGGGATATCAAGATTTAGGTCAAATTTTTTAAGAATTTTCAAATTTTCAGATAGGAGGTTCCATATAAGGTCAAAAACTACATACTCAGATCTTCACCAAACATTGCAGGGATACATTGGATGTCAAGACACGTGGAAAAAACGTACAAAACAAGAGACTGGAGACATCAAGATTTTGGACGAATTTTTGAAGAATTTTCAAATTTTCAGATGGGAGGGTCCAGATAAGGTCAAAAACTACATACTCAGATCTTCACCAAACGTTGCAGGGATACTTTGCATGTCAAGACACGTGGAAAAAACGTACAAAACAAGAGATTGGACACATCAAGATTTTCGACGAATTTTTTAAGAATTTTCAAATTTTCAGATGGGAGGTTCCAGATAAGGTCAAAAACTACATACTCAGATCTTCACCAAACTTTGCATGGATACATTGGATGTCAAGACACGTGGAAAAAACGTACAAAACAAGAGATTGGAGACATCAAGATTTTAAACGAATTTTTTAAGAATTTTCAAATTTTCAGAAAGGAGGTTCCATATAAGGTCAAAAACTACATACTCAGATCTTCACCAAACTTTGCAGGAATACATTGGATGTCAAGACACGTGGAAAAAACGTACAAAACATAGGATTGGGGACATCAAGATTTTGATCAAATTTTTTAAGAATTTTCAAATTTTCAGATAGGAGGTTCCATATGAGGTCAAAAACTACATACTCAGATCTTCACCAAACATTGCAGGGAACATTGGATGTCAAGACACGTGGAAAAAACGTACAAAACAAGAGATTGGAGACATCAAGATTTTCGACGAATTCTTTAAGAATTTTCAAATTTTCAGATGGGAGGTTCCAGATGAGGTCAAAAACGATATACTCAGATCTTCACCAAACTTTGCATGGATACATTGGATGTCAAGACACGTGGAAAAAACATACAAAACATAGAATTGGGGACATCAAGATTTTGGTCGAATTTTTTAAGAATTTTGAAATTTTCAGATAGGAGGTTCCATATAAGGTCAAAAACTACATACTCAGATCTTCACCAAACTATGCGGGGATACATTGGATGTCAAGACACGTGGAAAAAACGTACAAAACAAGAGATTGGAGACATCAAGATTTTGGACGAATTTTTTAAGAATTTTCAAATTTTCAGATAGGAGGTTCCAGATAAGGTCAAAAACTACATACTCAGATCTTCACCAAACTTTGCAGGGATACATTGGATGTCAAGACACGTGGAAAAAACGTACAAAACAAGAGATTGGAGACATCAAGATTTTGGACGAAATTTTGAGGAATTTTCAAATTTTCAGAAATGAGGTTCCAGATAAGGTCAAAAACTACATACTCAGATCTTCACCAAACTTTGCAGGGATACATTGGATGTCAAGACACGTGGAAAAAACGTACAAAACAAGAGATTGGAGACATCAAGATTTTGGACGAATTTTTTAAGAATTTTCAAATTTTCAAATAGGAGGTTCCAGATAAGGTCAAAAACTACATACTCAGATCTTCACCAAACTTTGCAGGGATACATTGGATGTCAAGACACGTGGGAAAAACGTACAAATCAAGAGATTGGAGACATCAAGATTTTGGACGAATTTTTTAAGAATTTTCAAATTTTCAGATAGGAGGTTCCAGATAAGGTCAAAAACTACATACTCAGATCTTCACCAAACTTTGCAGGGATACATTGGATGTCAAGACACGTGGGAAAAACGTACAAAACAAGAGATTGGATACATCAAGATTTTGGACGAATTCTTTAAGAATTTTCAAATTTTCAGATGGGAGGTTCCAGATGAGGTCAAAAACGATATACTCAGATCTTCACCAAACTTTGCATGGATACATTGGATGTCAAGACACGTGGAAAAAACATACAAAACATAGGATTGGGGACATCAAGATTTTGGTCAAATTTTTTAAGAATTTTCAAATTTTCAGATAGGAGGTTCCAGATAAGGTCAAAAACTACATACTCAGATCTTCACCAAACTTTGCAGGGATACATTGGATGTCAAGACACGTGGGAAAAACATACAAAACATAGGATTGGGGACATCAAGATTTTGGTCAAATTTTTTAAGAATTTTCAAATTTTCAGATAGGAGGTTCCATATGAGGTCAAAAACTACATACTCAGATCTTCACCAAACATTGCAGTTAACATTGGATGTCAAGACACGTGAAAAAAACATACGAAACAAGAGATTGGAGACATCAAGATTTTGGACGATTTTTTTAAGAATTTTCAAATTTTCAGATGGGAGGTTCCAGATAAGGTCAAAAACGACATACTCAGATCTTCACCAAACTTTGCATGGATACATTGGATGTCAAGACACGTGGAAAAAACATACAAAACATAGAATTTGGGACATCAAGATTTTGGTCGAATTTTTTAAGAATTTTCAAATTTTCAGATAGGAGGTTCCATATAAGGTAAAAAACTACATACTCAGATCTTCACCAAACTATGCAGGGATACATTGGATGTCAAGACACGTGGAAAAAACGTACAAAACAAGAGATTGGAGACATCAAGATTTTGGACGAATTTTTTAAGAATTTTCAAATTTTCAGATAGGAGGTTCCAGATAATGTCAAAAACTACATACTCAGATCTTCACCAAACTTTGCAGGGATACATTGGATGTCAAGACACGTGGAAAAAACGTACAAAACAAGAGATTGGAGACATCAAGATTTTGGACGAATTTTTGAGGAATTTTCAAATTTTCAGAAATGAGGTTCCAGATAAGGTCAAAAAACTACATACTCAGATCTTCACCAAACTTTGCATGGATACATTGGATGTCAAGACACGTGGAAAAAACATACAAAACATAGGATTGGGGATATCAAGATTTTGGTCAAATTTTTTAAGAATTTTCAAATTTTCAGATAGGAGGTTTCATATAAGGTCAAAAACTACATACTCAGATCTTCACCAAACATTGCAGGGATACATTGGATGTCAAGACACGTGGAAAAAACGTACAAAACAAGAGATTGGAGACATCAAGGTTTTGGACGAATTTTTGAAGAATTTTCAAATTTTCAGATAGGAGGTTCCATATAAGGTCAAAAACTACATACTCAGATCTTCACCAAACGTTGCAGGGATACTTTGCATGTCAAGACACGTGGAAAAAACGTACAAAACAAGAGATTGGAGACATCAAGATTTTGGACGAATTTTTTAAGAATTTTCAAATTTTCAGATGGGAGGTTCCAGATAAGGTCAAAAACTACATACTCAGATCTTCACCAAACTTTGCAGGGATACATTGGATGTCAAGACACGTGGAAAAAACGTACAAAACAAGAGATTGGAGACATCAAGATTTTGGACGAATTTTTGAAGAATTTTCAAATTTTCAGAAATGAGGTTCCAGATAAGGTCAAAAACTACATACTCAGATCTTCACCAAACTTTGCATGGATACATTGGATGTCAAGACACGTGGAAAAAACATACAAAACATAGGATTGGGGATATCAAGATTTAGGTCAAATTTTTTAAGAATTTTCAAATTTTCAGATAGGAGGTTCCATATAAGGTCAAAAACTACATACTCAGATCTTCACCAAACATTGCAGGGATACATTGGATGTCAAGACACGTGGAAAAAACGTACAAAACAAGAGACTGGAGACATCAAGATTTTGGACGAATTTTTGAAGAATTTTCAAATTTTCAGATGGGAGGGTCCAGATAAGGTCAAAAACTACATACTCAGATCTTCACCAAACGTTGCAGGGATACTTTGCATGTCAAGACACGTGGAAAAAACGTACAAAACAAGAGATTGGACACATCAAGATTTTCGACGAATTTTTTAAGAATTTTCAAATTTTCAGATGGGAGGTTCCAGATAAGGTCAAAAACTACATACTCAGATCTTCACCAAACTTTGCATGGATACATTGGATGTCAAGACACGTGGAAAAAACGTACAAAACAAGAGATTGGAGACATCAAGATTTTAAACGAATTTTTTAAGAATTTTCAAATTTTCAGAAAGGAGGTTCCATATAAGGTCAAAAACTACATACTCAGATCTTCACCAAACTTTGCAGGAATACATTGGATGTCAAGACACGTGGAAAAAACGTACAAAACATAGGATTGGGGACATCAAGATTTTGATCAAATTTTTTAAGAATTTTCAAATTTTCAGATAGGAGGTTCCATATGAGGTCAAAAACTACATACTCAGATCTTCACCAAACATTGCAGGGAACATTGGATGTCAAGACACGTGGAAAAAACGTACAAAACAAGAGATTGGAGACATCAAGATTTTCGACGAATTCTTTAAGAATTTTCAAATTTTCAGATGGGAGGTTCCAGATGAGGTCAAAAACGATATACTCAGATCTTCACCAAACTTTGCATGGATACATTGGATGTCAAGACACGTGGAAAAAACATACAAAACATAGAATTGGGGACATCAAGATTTTGGTCGAATTTTTTAAGAATTTTGAAATTTTCAGATAGGAGGTTCCATATAAGGTCAAAAACTACATACTCAGATCTTCACCAAACTATGCGGGGATACATTGGATGTCAAGACACGTGGAAAAAACGTACAAAACAAGAGATTGGAGACATCAAGATTTTGGACGAATTTTTTAAGAATTTTCAAATTTTCAGATAGGAGGTTCCAGATAAGGTCAAAAACTACATACTCAGATCTTCACCAAACTTTGCAGGGATACATTGGATGTCAAGACACGTGGAAAAAACGTACAAAACAAGAGATTGGAGACATCAAGATTTTGGACGAAATTTTGAGGAATTTTCAAATTTTCAGAAATGAGGTTCCAGATAAGGTCAAAAACTACATACTCAGATCTTCACCAAACTTTGCAGGGATACATTGGATGTCAAGACACGTGGAAAAAACGTACAAAACAAGAGATTGGAGACATCAAGATTTTGGACGAATTTTTTAAGAATTTTCAAATTTTCAAATAGGAGGTTCCAGATAAGGTCAAAAACTACATACTCAGATCTTCACCAAACTTTGCAGGGATACATTGGATGTCAAGACACGTGGGAAAAACGTACAAATCAAGAGATTGGAGACATCAAGATTTTGGACGAATTTTTTAAGAATTTTCAAATTTTCAGATAGGAGGTTCCAGATAAGGTCAAAAACTACATACTCAGATCTTCACCAAACTTTGCAGGGATACATTGGATGTCAAGACACGTGGGAAAAACGTACAAAACAAGAGATTGGATACATCAAGATTTTGGACGAATTCTTTAAGAATTTTCAAATTTTCAGATGGGAGGTTCCAGATGAGGTCAAAAACGATATACTCAGATCTTCACCAAACTTTGCATGGATACATTGGATGTCAAGACACGTGGAAAAAACATACAAAACATAGGATTGGGGACATCAAGATTTTGGTCAAATTTTTTAAGAATTTTCAAATTTTCAGATAGGAGGTTCCATATAAGGTCAAAAACTACATACTCAGATCTTCACCAAACTATGAGGGAATACATTGGATGTCAAGACACGTGGCAAAAACGTACAAAACAAGAGATTGGAGACATCAAGATTTTGGACGAATTTTTTAAGAATTTTCAAATTTTCAGATAGGGGGTTCCAGATAAGGTCAAAAACTACATACTCAGATCTTCACCAAACTTTGCAGGGATACATTGGATGTCAAGACACGTGGAAAAAACGTACAAAACAAGAGATTGGAGACATCAAGATTTTGGACGAATTTTTGAGGAATTTTCAAATTTTCAGAAATGAGGTTCCAGATAAGGTCAAAAACTACATACTCAGATCTTCACCAAACTTTGCAGGGATACATTGGATGTCAAGACACGTGGAAAAAACGTACAAAACAAGAGATTGGAGACATCAAGATTTTGGACGAATTTTTTAAGAATTTTCAAATTTTCAGATAGGAGGTTCCAGATAAGGTCAAAAACTACATACTCAGATCTTCACCAAACTCTGCAGGGATACATTGCATGTCAAGACACGTGGGAAAAACGTACAAAACAAGAGATTGGAGACATCAAGATTTTGGACGAATTTTTTAAGAATTTTCAAATTTTCAGATAGGAGGTTCCAGATAAGGTCAAAAACTACATACTCAGATCTTCACCAAACTTTGCAGGGATACATTGGATGTCAAGACACGTGGGAAAAACATACAAAACATAGGATTGGGGACATCAAGATTTTGGTCAAATTTTTTAAGAATTTTCAAATTTTCAGATAGGAGGTTCCATATAAGGTCAAAAACTACATACTCAGATCTTCACCAAACATTGCAGGGATACATTGGATGTCAAGACACGTGGAAAAAACGTACAAAACAAGAGACTGGAGACATCAAGATTTTGGACGAATTTTTGAAGAATTTTCAAATTTTCAGATGGGAGGGTCCAGATAAGGTCAAAAACTACATACTCAGATCTTCACCAAACGTTGCAGGGATACTTTGCATGTCAAGACACGTGGAAAAAACGTACAAAACAAGAGATTGGACACATCAAGATTTTCGACGAATTTTTTAAGAATTTTCAAATTTTCAGATGGGAGGTTCCAGATAAGGTCAAAAACTACATACTCAGATCTTCACCAAACTTTGCATGGATACATTGGATGTCAAGACACGTGGAAAAAACGTACAAAACAAGAGATTGGAGACATCAAGATTTTAAACGAATTTTTTAAGAATTTTCAAATTTTCAGAAAGGAGGTTCCATATAAGGTCAAAAACTACATACTCAGATCTTCACCAAACTTTGCAGGAATACATTGGATGTCAAGACACGTGGAAAAAACGTACAAAACATAGGATTGGGGACATCAAGATTTTGATCAAATTTTTTAAGAATTTTCAAATTTTCAGATAGGAGGTTCCATATGAGGTCAAAAACTACATACTCAGATCTTCACCAAACATTGCAGGGAACATTGGATGTCAAGACACGTGGAAAAAACGTACAAAACAAGAGATTGGAGACATCAAGATTTTCGACGAATTCTTTAAGAATTTTCAAATTTTCAGATGGGAGGTTCCAGATGAGGTCAAAAACGATATACTCAGATCTTCACCAAACTTTGCATGGATACATTGGATGTCAAGACACGTGGAAAAAACATACAAAACATAGAATTGGGGACATCAAGATTTTGGTCGAATTTTTTAAGAATTTTGAAATTTTCAGATAGGAGGTTCCATATAAGGTCAAAAACTACATACTCAGATCTTCACCAAACTATGCGGGGATACATTGGATGTCAAGACACGTGGAAAAAACGTACAAAACAAGAGATTGGAGACATCAAGATTTTGGACGAATTTTTTAAGAATTTTCAAATTTTCAGATAGGAGGTTCCAGATAAGGTCAAAAACTACATACTCAGATCTTCACCAAACTTTGCAGGGATACATTGGATGTCAAGACACGTGGAAAAAACGTACAAAACAAGAGATTGGAGACGTCAAGATTTTGGACGAATTTTTTAAGAATTTTCAAATTTCCAGAAAGGATGTTCCAGATAAGGTCAAAAACGACATACTCAGATCTTCACCAAACTTTGCAGGGATACATTGGATGTCAAGACACGTGGAAAAAACGTACAAAACAAGAGATTGGGGACATCAAGATTTTGGACGAATTTTTTAAGAATTTTCAAATTTTCAGATAGGAGGTTCCAGATAAGGTCAAAAACTACATACTCAGATCTTCACCAAACTTTGCAGGGATACATTGGATGTCAAGACACGTGGGAAAAACATACAAAACATAGGATTGGGGACATCAAGATTTTGGTCAAATTTTTTAAGAATTTTCAAATTTTCAGATAGGAGGTTCCATATGAGGTCAAAAACTACATACTCAGATCTTCACCAAACATTGCAGTTAACATTGGATGTCAAGACACGTGAAAAAAACTTACAAAACAAGAGATTGGAGACATCAAGATTTTGGACGAATTTTTTAAGAATTTTCAAATTTTCAGATGGGAGGTTCCAGATAAAGTCAAAAACGACATACTCAGATCTTCACCAAACTTTGCATGGATACATTGGATGTCAAGACACGTGGAAAAAACATACAAAACATAGAATTTGGGACATCAAGATTTTGGTCGAATTTTTTAAGAATTTTCAAATTTTCAGATAGGAGGTTCCATATAAGGTCAAAAACTACATACTCAGATCTTCACCAAACTATGCAGGGATACATTGGATGTCAAGACACGTGGAAAAAACGTACAAAACAAGAGATTGGAGACATCAAGATTTTGGACGAATTTTTTAAGAATTTTCAAATTTTCAGATAGGAGGTTCCAGATAATGTCCAAAACTACATACTCAGATCTTCACCAAACTTTGCAGGGATACATTGGATGTCAAGACACGTGGAAAAAACGTACAAAACAAGAGATTGGAGACATCAAGATTTTGGACGAATTTTTGAGGAATTTTCAAATTTTCAGAAATGAGGTTCCAGATAAAGTCAAAAACTACATACTCAGATTTTCACCAAACTTTGCATGGATACATTGGATGTCAAGACACGTGGAAAAAACATACAAAACATAGGATTGGGGATATCAAGATTTTGGTCAAATTTTTTAAGAATTTTCAAATTTTCAGATAGGAGGTTCCATATAAGGTCAAAAACTACATACTCAGATCTTCACCAAACATTGAAGGGATACATTGGATGTCAAGACACGTGGAAAAAACGTACAAAACAAGAGATTGGAGACATCAACATTTTGGACGAATTTTTGAAGAATTTTCAAATTTTCAGATAGGAGGTTCCAGATAAGGTCAAAAACTACATACTCAGATCTTCACCAAACGTTGCAGGGATACTTTGCATGTCAAGACACGTGGAAAAAACGTACAAAACAAGAGATTGGAGACATCAAGATTTTCGACGAATTTTTTAAGAATTTTCAAATTTTCAGATGGGAGGTTCCAGATAAGGTCAAAAACGACATACTCAGATCTTCACCAAACTTTGCATGGATACATTGGATGTCAAGACACGTGGAAAAAACGTACAAAACAAGAGATTGGAGACATCAAGATTTTGGACGAATTTTTTAAGAATTTTCAAATTTTCAGAAAGGAGGTTCCATATAAGGTCAAAAACTACATACTCAGATCTTCACCAAACTATGCGGGGATACATTGAAAGTCAAGACACGTGGAAAAAACGTACAAAACAAGAGATTGGAGACATCAAGATTTTGGACGAATTTTTTAAGAATTTTCAAATTTTCAGATAGGAGATTCCAGATAAGGTCAAAAACTACATACTCAGATCTTCACCAAACTTTGCAGGGATACATTGGATGTCAAGACACGTGGAAAAAACGTACAAAACAAGAGATTGGAGACATCAAGATTTTGGACGAATTTTTTAAGAATTTTCAAATTTTCAGATAGGAGGTTCCAGATAAGGTCAAAAACTACATACTCAGATCTTCACCAAACTTTGCAGGGATACATTGGATGTCAAGACACGTGGGAAAAACGTACAAAACAAGAGATTGGAGACATCAAGATTTTGGACGAATTTTTTAAGAATTTTCAAATTTTCAGATAGGAGGTTCCATATAAGGTCAAAAACTACATACTCAGATCTTCACCAAACTTTGCAGGGATACATTGGATGTCAAGACACGTGGAAAAAACGTACAAAACAAGAGATTGGGGTCATCAAGATTTTGGACGGATTTTTTAGGAATTTTCAAATTTTCAGATGGGAGGTTCCAGATAAGGTCGAAAACTACATACTCAGATCTTCACCAAACTTTACAGGGATACATTGGATGTCAAGACACGTGGAAAAAACGTACAAAACAAGAGATTGGAGACGTCAAGATTTTGGACGAATTTTTTAAGAATTTTCAAATTTCCAGAAAGGATGTTCCAGATAAGGTCAAAAACGACATACTCAGATCTTCACCAAACTTTGCAGGGATACATTGGATGTCAAGACACGTGGAAAAAACGTACAAAACAAGAGATTGGGGACATCAAGATTTTGGACGAATTTTTTAAGAATTTTCAAATTTTCAGATAGGAGGTTCCAGATAAGGTCAAAAACTACATACTCAGATCTTCACCAAACATTGCAGTTAACATTGGATGTCAAGACACGTGAAAAAAACGTACAAAACAAGAGATTGGAGACATCAAGATTTTGGACGAATTTTTTAAGAATTTTCAAATTTTCAGATGGGAGGTTCCAGATAAGGTCAAAAACGACATACTCAGATCTTCACCAAACTTTGCATGGATACATTGGATGTCAAGACACGTGGAAAAAACATACAAAACATAGAATTTGGGACATCAAGATTTTGGTCGAATTTTTTAAGAATTTTCAAATTTTCAGATAGGAGGTTCCATATAAGGTCAAAAACTACATACTCAGATCTTCACCAAACTATGCAGGGATACATTGGATGTCAAGACACGTGGAAAAAACGTACAAAACAAGAGATTGGAGACATCAAGATTTTGGACGAATTTTTTAAGAATTTTCAAATTTTCAGATAGGAGGTTCCAGATAATGTCAAAAACTACATACTCAGATCTTCACCAAACTTTGCAGGGATACATTGGATGTCAAGACACGTGGAAAAAACGTACAAAACAAGAGATTTGAGACATCAAGATTTTGGACGAATTTTTGAGGAATTTTCAAATTTTCAGAAATGAGGTTCCAGATAAGGTCAAAAACTACATACTCAGATCTTCACCAAACTTTGCATGGATACATTGGATGTCAAGACACGTGGAAAAAACATACAAAACATAGGATTGGGGATATCAAGATTTTGGTCAAATTTTTTAAGAATTTTCAAATTTTCAGATAGGAGGTTCCATATAAGGTCAAAAACAACATACTCAGATCTTCACCAAACTTTGCAGGGATACTTTGCATGTCAAGACACGTGGAAAAAACGTACAAAACAAGAGATTGGAGACATCAAGATTTTCGACGAATTTTTTAAGAATTTTCAAATTTTCAGATGGGAGGTTCCAGATAAGGTCAAAAACGACATACTCAGATCTTCACCAAACTTTGTATGGATACATTGGAT
This sequence comes from Lepisma saccharinum, assembly GCF_977018435.1. Taxonomy (NCBI): domain Eukaryota; kingdom Metazoa; phylum Arthropoda; class Insecta; order Zygentoma; family Lepismatidae; genus Lepisma; species Lepisma saccharinum. Next base: position 34,098 of record NW_028143114.1, on the reverse strand, counting down.
GTCAAGACACGTGGAAAAAACGTACAAAACAAGAGATTGGAGACATCAAGATTTTGGACGAATTTTTGAAGAATTTTCAAATTTTCAGATAGGAGGTTCCAGATAAGGTCAAAAACTACATACTCAGATCTTCACCAAACGTTGCAGGGATACTTTGCATGTCAAGACACGTGGAAAAACGTACAAAACAAGAGATTGGAGACATCAAGATTTTCGACGAATTTTTTAAGAATTTTCAAATTTTCAGATGGGAGGTTCCAGATAAGGTCAAAAACGACATACTCAGATCTTCACCAAACTTTGTATGGATACATTGGATGTCAAGACACGTGGAAAAAACGTACAAAACAAGAGATTGGAGACATCAAGATTTTGGACGAATTTTTTAAGAATTTTCAAATTTTCAGAAAGGAGGTTCCATATAAGGTCAAAAACTACATACTCAGATCTTCACCAAACTTTGCAGGAATACATTGGATGTCAAGACACGTGGAAAAAACGTACAAAACAAGAGATTGGGGTCATCAAGATTTTGGACGAATTTTTTAAGAATTTTCAAATTTTCAGATAGGAGGTTCCAGATAAGGTCAAAAACTACATACACAGATCTTCACCAAACTTTGCAGGGATACATTGGATGTCAAGACACGTGGAAAAAACATACAAAACATAGAATTGGGGACATCAAGATTTTGGTCGAATTTTTTAAGAATTTTCAAATTTTCAGATAGGAGGTTCCATATAAGGTCAAAAACTACATACTCAGATCTTCACCAAACTATGCGGGGATACATTGGATGTCAAGACACGTGGAAAAAACGTACAAAACAAGAGATTGGAGACATCATGATTTTGGACGAATTTTTTAAGAATTTTCAAATTTTCAGATAGGAGGTTCCACATAAGGTCAAAAACTACATACTCAGATCTTCACCAAACTTTGCAGGGATACATTGGATGTCAAGACACGTGGGAAAAACATACAAAACATAGGATTGGGGACATCAAGATTTTGGTCAAATTTTTTAAGAATTTTCAAATTTTCAGATAGGAGGTTCCATATGAGGTCAAAAACTACATACTCAGATCTTCACCAAACATTGCAGGGAACATTGGATGTCAAGACACGTGGAAAAAACGTACAAAACAAGAGATTGGAGACATCAAGATTTTCGACGAATTCTTTAAGAATTTTCAAATTTTCAGATGGGAGGTTGCAGATGAGGTCAAAAACGATATACTCAGATCTTCACCAAACTTTGCATGGATACATTGGATGTCAAGACACGTGGAAAAAACATACAAAACATAGAATTTGGGACATCAAGATTTTGGTCGAATTTTTTAAGAATTTTCAGATTTTCAGATAGGAGGTTCCATATAAGGTCAAAAACTACATACTCAGATCTTCACCAAACTATGCGGGGATACATTGGATGTCAAGACACGTGGAAAAAACGTACAAAACAAGAGATTGGAGACATCAAGATTTTGGACGAATTTTTGAAGAATTTTCAAATTTTCAGATAGGAGGTTCCAGATAAGGTCAAAAACTACATACTCAGATCTTCACCAAACTTTGCAGGGATACATTGGATGTCAACACATGTGGAAAAAACGTACAAAACAAGAGATTGGAGACATCAAGATTTTGGACGAATTTTTGAGGAATTTTCAAATTTTCAGAAATGAGGTTCCAGATAAGGTCAAAAACTACATACTCAGATCTTCACCAAACTTTGCAGGGATACATTGGATGTCAAGACACGTGGAAAAAACGTACAAAACAAGAGATTGGAGACATCAAGATTTTGGACGAATTTTTTAAGAATTTTCAAATTTTCAGATAGGAGGTTCCAGATAAGGTCAAAAACTACATACTCAGATCTTCACCAAACTTTGCAGGGATACATTGGATGTCAAGACACGTGGGAAAAACGTACAAAACAAGAGATTGGAGACATCAAGATTTTGGACGAATTTTTTAAGAATTTTCAAATTTTCAGATAGGAGGTTCCAGATAAGGTCAAAAACTACATACTCAGATCTTCACCAATCTTTGCAGGGATACATTGGATGTCAAGACACGTGGAAAAAACGTACAAAACAAGAGATTGGGGTCATCAAGATTTTGGACGGATTTTTTAGGAATTTTCAAATTTTCAGATAGGAGGTTCCAGATAAGGTCAAAAACTACATACTCAGATCTTCACCAAACTTTGCAGGGATACATTGGATGTCAAGACACGTGGGAAAAACATACAAAACATAGGATTGGGGACATCAAGATTTTGGTCAAATTTTTTAAGAATTTTCAAATTTTCAGATAGGAGGTTCCATATGAGGTCAAAAACTACATACTCAGATCTTCACCAAACATTGCAGTTAACATTGGATGTCAAGACACGTGAAAAAAACGTACAAAACAAGAGATTGGAGACATCAAGATTTTGGACGAATTTTTTAAGAATTTTCAAATTTTCAGATGGGAGGTTCCAGATAAGGTCAAAAACGACATACTCAGATCTTCACCAAACTTTGCATGGATACATTGGATGTCAAGACACGTGGAAAAAACATACAAAACATAGAATTTGGGACATCAAGATTTTGGTCGAATTTTTTAAGAATTTTCAAATTTTCAGATAGGAGGTTCCATATAAGGTCAAAAACTACATACTCAGATCTTCACCAAACTTTGCAGGGATACATTGGATGTCAAGACACGTGGGAAAAACGTACAAAACAAGAGATTGGAGACATCAAGATTTTGGACGAATTTTTTAAGAATTTTCAAATTTTCAGATAGGAGGTTCCAGATAAGGTCAAAAACTACATACTCAGATCTTCACCAAACTTTGCAGGGATACATTGGATATCAAGACACGTGGAAAAAACGTACAAAACAAGAGATTGGGGTCATCAAGATTTTGGACGGATTTTTTAGGAATTTTCAAATTTTCAGATGGGAGGTTCCAGATAAGGTCGAAAACTACATACTCAGATCTTCACCAAACTTTACAGGGATACATTGGATGTCAAGACACGTGGAAAAAACGTACAAAACAAGAGATTGGAGACGTCAAGATTTTGGACGAATTTTTTAAGAATTTTCAAATTTCCAGAAAGGATGTTCCAGATAAGGTCAAAAACGACATACTCAGATCTTCACCAAACTTTGCAGGGATACATTGGATGTCAAGACACGTGGAAAAAACGTACAAAACAAGAGATTGGGGACATCAAGATTTTGGACGAATTTTTTAAGAATTTTCAAATTTTCAGATAGGAGGTTCCAGATAAGGTCAAAAACTACATACTCAGATCTTCACCAAACTTTGCAGGGATACATTGGATGTCAAGACACGTGGGAAAAACATACAAAACATAGGATTGGGGACATCAAGATTTTGGTCAAATTTTTTAAGAATTTTCAAATTTTCAGATAGGAGGTTCCATATGAGGTCAAAAACTACATACTCAGATCTTCACCAAACATTGCAGTTAACATTGGATGTCAAGACACGTGAAAAAAACGTACAAAACAAGAGATTGGAGACATCAAGATTTTGGACGAATTTTTTAAGAATTTTCAAATTTTCAGATGGGAGGTTCCAGATAAGGTCAAAAACGACATACTCAGATCTTCACGAAACTTTGCATGGATACATTGGATGTCAAGACACGTGGAAAAAACATACAAAACATAGAATTTGGGACATCAAGATTTTGGTCGAATTTTTTAAGAATTTTCAAATTTTCAGATAGGAGGTTCCATATAAGGTCAAAAACTACATACTCAGATCTTCACCAAACTATGCAGGGATACATTGGATGTCAAGACACGTGGAAAAAACGTACAAAACAAGAGATTGGAGACATCAAGATTTTGGACGAATTTTTTAAGAATTTTCAAATTTTCAGATAGGAGGTTCCAGATAATGTCAAAAACTACATACTCAGATCTTCACCAAACTTTGCAGGGATACATTGGATGTCAAGACACGTGGAAAAAACGTACAAAACAAGAGATTTGAGACATCAAGATTTTGGACGAATTTTTGAGGAATTTTCAAATTTTCAGAAATGAGGTTCCAGATAAGGTCAAAAACTACATACTCAGATCTTCACCAAACTTTGCATGGATACATTGGATGTCAAGACACGTGGAAAAAACATACAAAACATAGGATTGGGGATATCAAGATTTTGGTCAAATTTTTTAAGAATTTTCAAATTTTCAGATAGGAGGTTCCATATAAGGTCAAAAACTACATACTCAGATCTTCACCAAACGTTGCAGGGATACTTTGCATGTCAAGACACGTGGAAAAAACGTACAAAACAAGAGATTGGAGACATCAAGATTTTCGACGAATTTTTTAAGAATTTTCAAATTTTCAGATGGGAGGTTCCAGATAAGGTCAAAAACGACATACTCAGATCTTCACCAAACTTTGTATGGATACATTGGATGTCAAGACACGTGGAAAAAACGTACAAAACAAGAGATTGGAGACATCAAGATTTTGGACGAATTTTTGAAGAATTTTCAAATTTTCAGATATTAGGTTCCAGATAAGGTCAAAAACTACATACTCAGATCTTCACCAAACGTTGCAGGGATACTTTGCATGTCAAGACACGTGGAAAAAACGTACAAAACAAGAGATTGGAGACATCAAGATTTTCGACGAATTTTTTAAGAATTTTCAAATTTTCAGATGGGAGGTTCCAGATAAGGTCAAAAACGACATACTCAGATCTTCACCAAACTTTGTATGGATACATTGGATGTCAAGACACGTGGAAAAAACGTACAAAACAAGAGATTGGAGACATCAAGATTTTGGACGAATTTTTTAAGAATTTTCAAATTTTCAGAAAGGAGGTTCCATATAAGGTCAAAAACTACATACTCAGATCTTCACCAAACTTTGCAGGAATACATTGGATGTCAAGACACGTGGAAAAAACGTACAAAACAAGAGATTGGGGTCATCAAGATTTTGGACGAATTTTTTAAGAATTTTCAAATTTTCAGATAGGAGGTTCCAGATAAGGTCAAAAACTACATACACAGATCTTCACCAAACTTTGCAGGGATACATTGGATGTCAAGACACGTGGGAAAAACATACAAAACATAGGATTGGGGACATCAAGATTTTGGTCAAATTTTTTAAGAATTTTCAAATTTTCAGATAGGAGGTTCCATATGAGGTCAAAAATTACATACTCAGATCTTCACCAAACATTGCAGGGAACATTGGATGTCAAGACACGTGGAAAAATCGTACAAAACAAGAGATTGGAGACATCAAGATTTTCGACGAATTCTTTAAGAATTTTCAAATTTTCAGATGGGAGGTTCCAGATGAGGTCAAAAACGATATACTCAGATCTTCACCAAACTTTGCATGGATACATTGGATGTCAAAACACGTGGAAAAAACATACAAAACATAGAATTGGGGACATCAAGATTTTGGTCGAATTTTTTAAGAATTTTCAAATTTTCAGATAGGAGGTTCCATATAAGGTCAAAAACTACATACTCAGATCTTCACCAAACTATGCGGGGATACATTGGATGTCAAGACACGTGGAAAAAACGTACAAAACAAGAGATTGGAGACATCATGATTTTGGACGAATTTTTTAAGAATTTTCAAATTTTCAGATAGGAGGTTCCACATAAGGTCAAAAACTACATACTCAGATCTTCACCAAACTTTGCAGGGATACATTGGATGTCAAGACACGTGGGAAAAACATACAAAACATAGGATTGGGGACATCAAGATTTTGGTCAAATTTTTTAAGAATTTTCAAATTTTCAGATAGGAGGTTCCATATGAGGTCAAAAACTACATACTCAGATCTTCACCAAACATTGCAGGGAACATTGGATGTCAAGACACGTGGAAAAAACGTACAAAACAAGAGATTGGAGACATCAAGATTTTCGACGAATTCTTTAAGAATTTTCAAATTTTCAGATGGGAGGTTCCAGATGAGGTCAAAAACGATATACTCAGATCTTCACCAAACTTTGCATGGATACATTGGATGTCAAGACACGTGGAAAAAACATACAAAACATAGAATTTGGGACATCAAGATTTTGGTCGAATTTTTTAAGAATTTTCAAATTTTGAGATAGGAGGTTCCATATAAGGTCAAAAACTACATACTCAGATCTTCACCAAACTATGCGGGGATACATTGGATGTCAAGACACGTGGAAAAAACGTACAAAACAAGAGATTGGAGACATCAAGATTTTGGACGAATTTTTGAAGAATTTTCAAATTTTCAGATAGGAGGTTCCAGATAAGGTCAAAAACTACATACTCAGATCTTCACCAAACTTTGCAGGGATACATTGGATGTCAACACATGTGGAAAAAACGTACAAAACAAGAGATTGGAGACATCAAGATTTTGGACGAATTTTTGAGGAATTTTCAAATTTTCAGAAATGAGGTTCCCGATAAGGTCAAAAACTTCATACTCAGATCTTCACCAAACTTTGCAGGGATACATTGGATGTCAAGACACGTGGAAAAAACGTACAAAACAAGAGATTGGGGTCATCAAGATTTTGGACGAATTTTTTAAGAATTTTCAAATTTTCAGATAGGAGGTTCCAGATAAGGTCAAAAACTACATACACAGATCTTCACCAAACTTTGCAGGGATACATTGGATGTCAAGACACGTGGGAAAAACATACAAAACATAGGATTGGGGACATCAAGATTTTGGTCAAATTTTTTAAGAATTTTCAAATTTTCAGATAGGAGGTTCCATATGAGGTCAAAAATTACATACTCAGATCTTCACCAAACATTGCAGGGAACATTGGATGTCAAGACACGTGGAAAAATCGTACAAAACAAGAGATTGGAGACATCAAGATTTTCGACGAATTCTTTAAGAATTTTCAAATTTTCAGATGGGAGGTTCCAGATGAGGTCAAAAACGATATACTCAGATCTTCACCAAACTTTGCATGGATACATTGGATGTCAAGACACGTGGAAAAAACATACAAAACATAGAATTGGGGACATCAAGATTTTGGTCGAATTTTTTAAGAATTTTCAAATTTTCAGATAGGAGGTTCCATATGAGGTCAAAAACTACATACTCAGATCTTCACCAAACTATGCGGGGATACATTGGATGTCAAGACACGTGGAAAAAACGTACAAAACAAGAGATTGGAGACATCATGATTTTGGACGAATTTTTTAAGAATTTTCAAATTTTCAGATATGAGGTTCCACATAAGGTCAAAAACTACATACTCAGATCTTCACCAAACTTTGCAGGGATACATTGGATGTCAAGACACGTGGGAAAAACATACAAAACATAGGATTGGGGACATCAAGATTTTGGTCAAATTTTTTAAGAATTTTCAAATTTTCAGATAGGAGGTTCCATATGAGGTCAAAAACTACATACTCAGATCTTCACCAAACATTGCAGGGAACATTGGATGTCAAGACACGTGGAAAAAACGTACAAAACAAGAGATTGGAGACATCAAGATTTTCGACGAATTCTTTAAGAATTTTCAAATTTTCAGATGGGAGGTTCCAGATGAGGTCAAAAACGATATACTCAGATCTTCACCAAACTTTGCATGGATACATTGGATGTCAAGACAAGTGGAAAAAACATACAAAACATAGAATTTGGGACATCAAGATTTTGGTCGAATTTTTTAAGAATTTTCAAATTTTCAGATAGGAGGTTCCATATAAGGTCAAAAACTACATACTCAGATCTTCACCAAACTATGCGGGGATACATTGGATGTCAAGACACGTGGAAAAAACGTACAAAACAAGAGATTGGAGACATCAAGATTTTGGACGAATTTTTGAAGAATTTTCAAATTTTCAGATAGGAGGTTCCAGATAAGGTCAAAAACTACATACTCAGATCTTCACCAAACTTTGCAGGGATACATTGGATGTCAACACATGTGGAAAAAACGTACAAAACAAGAGATTGGAGACATCAAGATTTTGGACGAATTTTTGAGGAATTTTCAAATTTTCAGAAATGAGGTTCCCGATAAGGTCAAAAACTTCATACTCAGATCTTCACCAAACTTTGCAGGGATACATTGGATGTCAAGACACGTGGAAAAAACGTACAAAACAAGAGATTGGAGACATCAAGATTTTGGACGAATTTTTTAAGAATTTTCAGATTTTCAGATAGGAGGTTCCATATAAGGTCAAAAACTACATACTCAGATCTTCACCAAACTATGCGGGGATACATTGGATGTCAAGACACGTGGAAAAAACGTACAAAACAAGAGATTGGAGACATCAAGATTTTGGACGAATTTTTGAAGAATTTTCAAATTTTCAGATAGGAGGTTCCAGATAAGGTCAAAAACTACATACTCAGATCTTCACCAAACTTTGCAGGGATACATTGGATGTCAACACATGTGGAAAAAACGTACAAAACAAGAGATTGGAGACATCAAGATTTTGGACGAATTTTTGAGGAATTTTCAAATTTTCAGAAATGAGGTTCCAGATAAGGTCAAAAACTACATACTCAGATCTTCACCAAACTTTGCAGGGATACATTGGATGTCAAGACACGTGGAAAAAACGTACAAAACAAGAGATTGGGGTCATCAAGATTTTGGACGGATTTTTTAGGAATTTTCAAATTTTCAGATAGGAGGTTCCAGATAAGGTCAAAAACTACATACTCAGATCTTCACCAAACTTTGCAGGGATACATTGGATGTCAAGACACGTGGGAAAAACATACAAAACATAGGATTGGGGACATCAAGATTTTGGTCAAATTTTTTAAGAATTTTCAAATTTTCAGATAAGAGGTTCCATATGAGGTCAAAAACTACATACTCAGATCTTCACCAAACATTGCAGTTAACATTGGATGTCAAGACACGTGAAAAAAACGTACAAAACAAGAGATTGGAGACATCAAGATTTTGGACGAATTTTTTAAGAATTTTCAAATTTTCAGATGGGAGGTTCCAGATAAGGTCAAAAACGACATACTCAGATCTTCACCAAACTTTGCATGGATACATTGGATGTCAAGACACGTGGAAAAAACATACAAAACATAGAATTTGGGACATCAAGATTTTGGTCGAATTTTTTAAGAATTTTCAAATTTTCAGATAGGAGGTTCCATATAAGGTCAAAAACTACATACTCAGATCTTCACCAAACTATGCAGGGATACATTGGATGTCAAGACACGTGGAAAAAACGTACAAAACAAGAGATTGAAGACATCAAGATTTTGGACGAATTTTTTAAGAATTTTCAAATTTTCAGATAGGAGGTTCCAGATAAGGTCAAAAACTACATACTCAGATCTTCACCAAACTTTGCAGGGATACATTGTATGTCAAGACACGTGGAAAAAACGTACAAAACAAGAGATTGGAGACATCAAGATTTTGGACGAATTTTTGAGGAATTTTCAAATTTTCAGAAATGAGGTTCCAGATAAAGTCAAAAACTACATACTCAGATCTTCACCAAACTTTGCATGGATACATTGGATGTCAAGACACGTGGAAAAAACATACAAAACATAGGATTGGGGATATCAAGATTTTGGTCAAATTTTTTAAGAATTTTCAAATTTTCAGATAGGAGGTTCCATATAAGGTCAAAAACTACATACTCAGATCTTCACCAAACATTGCAGGGATACATTGGATGTCAAGACACGTGGAAAAAACGTACAAAACAAGAGATTGGAGACATCAAGATTTTGGACGAATTTTTGAAGAATTTTCAAATTTTCAGATAGGAGGTTCCATATGAGGTCAAAAACTACATACTCAGATCTTCAATGAAAAACTAAATATGCTGACCAAGGCAGTAATTTATTTTATTAAAAAACATAAACTAACGTAACGTAACTTTTGTACTTGATACAGAGTCTGAAGAAGACCTTGCTAGAAGGTTGAAACGTTACGTTAGTTTATGTTTTTTAATAAAATAAATTACTGCCTTGGTCAGCATATTTAGTTTTTCATAATCATGGAAACAAGGCTTAATGGAGTTATAATCAGATCTTCACCAAAAATTGCAGGGAACATTGGATGTCAAGACACGTGGAAAAAACGTACAAAACAAGAGATTGGAGACATCAAGATTTTCGACGAATTCTTTAAGAATTTTCAAATTTTCAGATGGGAGGTTCCAGATGAGGTCAAAAACGATATACTCAGATCTTCACCAAACTTTGCATGGATACATTGGATGTCAAGACACGTGGAAAAAACATACAAAACATAGAATTGGGGACATCAAGATTTTGGTCGAATTATTTAAGAATTTTCAAATTTTCAGATAGGAGGTTCCATATAAGGTCAAAAACTACATACTCAGATCTTCACCAAACTATGCGGGGATACATTGGATGTCAAGGCACGTGGAAAAAACGTACAAAACAAGAGATTGGAGACATCAAGATTTTGGACGAATTTTTTAAGAATTTTCAAATTTTCAGATGGGAGATTCCTGATAAGGTCAAAAACTACATACTCAGATCTTCACCAAACTTTGCAGGGATACATTGGATGTCAAGACACGTGGAAAAAACGTACAAAACAAGAGATTGGAGACATCAAGTTTTTGGACGAATTTTTGAGGAATTTTCAAATTTTCAGAAATGAGGTTCCAGATAAGGTCAAAAACTACATACTCAGATCTTCACCAAACTTTGCAGGGATACATTGGATGTCAAGACACGTGGGAAAAACGTACAAAACAATAGATTGGAGACGTCAAGATTTTGGACGAATTTTTTAAGAATTTTCAAATTTTGAGATAGGAGGTTCCAGATAAGGTCAAAAACGATATACTCAGATCTTCACCAAACTTTGCAGGGATACATTGGATGTCAAGACACGTGGAAAAAACGTACAAAACAAGAGATTGGGGTCATCAAGATTTTGGACGGATTCTTTAGGAATTTTCAAATTTTCAGATGGGAGGTTCCAGATAAGGTCAAAAACTACATACTCAGATCTTCACCAAACTTTGCAGGGATACATTGGATGTCAAGACACGTGGAAAAAACGTACAAAACAAGAGTTTGGAGACGTCAAGATTTTGGACGAATTTTTTAAGAATTTTCAAATTTTCAGAAAGGATGTTCCAGATAAGGTCAAAAACGACATACTCAGATCTTCACCAAACTTTCCAGGGATACATTGGATGTCAAGACACGTGGAAAAAACGTACAAAACAAGACATTGGAGACATCAAGATTTTGGACGAATTTTTGAGGAATTTTCAAATTTTCAGAAATGAGGTTCCAGATAAGGTCAAAAACTACATACTCAGATCTTCACCAAACTTTGCAGGGATACATTGGATGTCAAGACACGTGGGAGAAACGTACAAAACAAGAGATTGGAGACATCAAGATTTTGGACGAATTTTTTAACAATTTTCAAATTTTCAGATAGGAGGTTCCAGATAAGGTCAAAAACTACATACTCAGATCTTCACCAAACTTTGCAGGGATACATTGGATGTCAAGTTACGTGGAAAAAACGTACAAAACAAGAGATTGGGTCATCAAGATTTTGGACGGATTTTTTAGGAATTTTCAAATTTTCAGATGGGAGGTTCCAGATAAGGTCAAAAACTACATACTCAGATCTTCACCAAACTTTACAGGGATACATTGGATGTCAAGACACGTGGAAAAAACGTACAAAACAAGAGATTGGAGACGTCAAGATTTTGGACGAATTTTTTAAGAATTTTCAAATTTCCAGAAAGGATGTTCCAGATAAGGTCAAAAACGACATACTCAGATCTTCACCAAACTTTGCAGGGATACATTGGATGTCAAGACACGTGGAAAAAACGTACAAAACAAGAGATTGGGGACATCAAGATTTTGGACGAATTTTTTAAGAATTTTCAAATTTTCAGATGGGAGGTTCCAGATAAGGTCAAAAACTACATACTCAGATCTTCACCAAACTTTGCAGGGATACATTGGATGTCAAGACACGTGGGAAAAACATACAAAACATAGGATTGGGGACATCATGATTTTGGTCAAATTTTTTAAGAATTTTCAAATTTTCAGAAAGGAGGTTCCATATGAGGTCAAAAACTACATACTCAGATCTTCACCAAACATTGCAGGGAACATTGGATGTCAAGACACGTGAAAAAAACGTACAAAACAAGAGATTGGAGACATCAAGATTTTGGACGAATTTTTTAATAATTTTCAAATTTTCAGATGGGAGGTTCCAGATAAGGTCAAAAACGACTTACTCAGATCTTCACCAAACTTTGCATGGATACATTGGATGTCAAGACACGTGGAAAAAACATACAAAACATAGAATTTGGGACATCAAGATTTTGGTCGAATTTTTTAAGAATTTTCAAATTTTCAGATAGGAGGTTCCATATAAGGTCAAAAACTACATACTCAGATCTTCACCAAACTATGCAGGGATACATTGGATGTCAAGACACGTGGAAAAAACGTACAAAACAAGAGATTGGAGACATCAAGATTTTGGACGAATTTTTTAAGAATTTTCAAATTTTCAGATAGGAGGTTCCAGATAAGGTCAAAAACTACATACTCAGATCTTCACCAAACGTTGCAGGGATACTTTGCATGTCAAGACACGTGGGAAAAACGTACAAAACAAGAGATTGGAGACATCAAGATTTTGGACGAATTTTTTAAGAATTTTCAAATTTTCAGATGGGAGGTTCCAGATAAGGTCAAAAACGACATACTCAGATCTTCACCAAACTTTGCATGGATACATTGGATGTCAAGACACGTGGAAAAAACGTACAAAACAAGAGATTGGAGACATCAAGATTTTGGACGAATTTTTTAAGAATTTTCAAATTTTCAGAAAGGAGGTTCCATATAAGGTCAAAAACTACATACTCAGATCTTCACCAAACTTTGCAGGAATACATTGGATGTCAAGACACGTGGAAAAAACGTACAAAACAAGAGATTGGGGTCATCAAGATTTTGGACGAATTTTTTAAGAATTTTCAAATTTTCAGATAGGAGGTTCCAGATAAGGTCAAAAACGACATACTCAGATCTTCACCAAACTTTGCAGGGATACATTGGATGTCAAGACACGTGGGAAAAACATACAAAACATAGGATTGGGGACATCAAGATCTTGGTCAAATTTTTTAAGAATTTTCAAATTTTCAGATAGGAGGTTCCATATGAGGTCAAAAACTACATACTCAGATCTTCACCAAACATTGCAGGGAACATTGGATGTCAAGACACGTGGAAAAAACGTACAAAACAAGAGATTGGAGACATCAAGATTTTCGACGAATTCTTTAAGAATTTTCAAATTTTCAGATGGGAGGTTCCAGATGAGGTCAAAAACGATATACTCAGATCTTCACCAAACTTTGCATGGATACATTGGATGTCAAGACACGTGGAAAAACATACAAAACATAGAATTGGGGACATCAAGATTTTGGTCGAATTTTTTAAGAATTTTCAAATTTTCAGATAGGAGGTTCCATATAAGATCAAAAACTACATACTCAGATCTTCACCAAACTTTGCGGGGATACATTGGATGTCAAGACACGTGGAAAAAACGTACAAAACAAGAGATTGGAGACATCAAGATTTTGGACGAATTTTTTAAGAATTTTCAAATTTTCAGATAGGAGGTTCCAGATAAGGTCAAAAACTACATACTCAGATCTTCACCAAACTTTGCAGGGATACATTGGATGTCAAGACACGTGGAAAAAACGTACAAAACAAGAGATTGGAGACATCAAGATTTTGGACGAATTTTTGAGGAATTTTCAAATTTTCAGAAATGAGGTTCCAGATAAGGTCAAAAACTACATACTCAGATCTTCACCAAACTATGCAGGGATACATTGGATGTCAAGACACGTGGGAAAAACGTACAAAACAATAGATTGGAGACGTCAAGATTTTGGACGAATTTTTTAAGAATTTTCAAATTTTGAGATAGGAGGTTCCAGATAAGGTCAAAAACTACATACTCAGATCTTCACCAAACTTTGCAGGGATACATTGGATGTCAAGACACGTGGAAAAAACGTACAAAACAAGAGATTGGGGTCATCAAGATTTTGGACGGATTCTTTAGGAATTTTCAAATTTTCAGATGGGAGGTTCCAGATAAGGTCAAAAACTACATACTCAGATCTTCACCAAACTTTGCAGGGATACATTGGATGTCAAGACACGTGGAAAAAACGAACAAAACAAGAGTTTGCAGACGTCAAGGTTTTGGACGAATTTTTTAAGAATTTTCAAATTTTCAGAAAGGATGTTCCAGATAAGGTCAAAAACGACCTACTCAGATCTTCACCAAACTTTCCAGGGATACATTGGATGTCAAGACACGTGGAAAAAACGTACAAAACAAGAGATTGGAGACATCAAGATTTTGGACGAATTTTTTAAGAATTTTCAAATTTTCAGGTAGGAGGTTCCAGATAAGGTCAAAAACTACATACTCAGATCTTCCCCAAACTTTGCAGGGATACATTGAATGTCAAGACACGTGGAAAAAACGTACAAAACAAGACATTGGAGACATCAAGATTTTGGACGAATTTTTTAGGAATTTTCAAATTTTCAGAAATGAGGTTCCAGATAAGGTCAAAAACTACATACTCAGATCTTCACCAAACTTTGCAGGGATACATTGGATGTCAAGACACGTGGGAAAAACGTACAAAACAAGAGATTGGAGACATCAAGATTTTGGACGAATTTTTTAACAATTTTCAAATTTTCAGATAGGAGGTTCCAGATAAGGTCAAAAACTACATACTCAGATCTTCACCAAACTTTGCAGGGATACATTGGATGTCAAGACACGTGGAAAAAACGTACAAAACAAGAGATTGGGTCATCAAGATTTTGGACGGATTTTTTAGGAATTTTCAAATTTTCAGATGGGAGGTTCCAGATAAGGTCAAAAACTACATACTCAGATCTTCACCAAACTTTGCAGGGATACATTGGATGTCAAGACACGTGGAAAAAACGTACAAAACAAGAGATTGGGGACATCAAGATTTTGGACGAATTTTTTAAGAATTTTCAAATTTTCAGATAGGAGGTTCCAGATAAGGTCAAAAACTACATACTCAGATCTTCACCAAACTTTGCAGGGATACATTGGATGTCAAGACACGTGGGAAAAACATACAAAACATAGGATTGGGGACATCATGATTTTGGTCAAATTTTTTAAGAATTTTCAAATTTTCAGATAGGAGGTTCCATATGAGGTCAAAAACTACATACTCAGATCTTCACCAAACATTGCAGGGAACATTGGATGTCAAGACACGTGAAAAAAACGTACAAAACAAGAGATTGGAGACATCAAGATTTTGGACGAATTTTTTAATAATTTTCAAATTTTCAGATGGGAGGTTCCAGATAAGGTCAAAAACGACATACTCAGATCTTCACCAAACTTTGCATGGATACATTGGATGTCAAGACACGTGGAAAAAACATACAAAACATAGAATTTGGGACATCAAGATTTTGGTCGAATTTTTTAAGAATTTTCAAATTTTCAGATAGGAGGTTCCATATAAGGTCAAAAACTACATACTCAGATCTTCACCAAACTATGCAGGGATACATTGGATGTCAAGACACGTGGAAAAAACGTACAAAACAAGAGATTGGAGACATCAAGATTTTGGACGAATTTTTTAAGAATTTTCAAATTTTCAGATAGGAGGTTCCAGATAAGGTCAAAAACTACATACTCAGATCTTCACCAAACGTTGCAGGGATACTTTGCATGTCAAGACACGTGGGAAAAACGTACAAAACAAGAGATTGGAGACATCAAGATTTTGGACGAATTTTTTAAGAATTTTCAAATTTTCAGATGGGAGGTTCCAGATAAGGTCAAAAACGACATACTCAGATCTTCATCAAACTTTGCATGGATACATTGGATGTCAAGACACGTGGAAAAAACGTACAAAACAAGAGATTGGAGACATCAAGATTTTGGACGAATTTTTTAAGAATTTTCAAATTTTCAGAAAGGAGGTTCCATATAAGGTCGAAAACTACATACTCAGATCTTCACCAAACTTTGCAGGAATACATTGGATGTCAAGACACGTGGAAAAAACGTACAAAACAAGAGATTGGGGTCATCAAGATTTTGGACGAATTTTTTAAGAATTTTCAAATTTTCAGATAGGAGGTTCCAGATAAGGTCAAAAACGACATACTCAGATCTTCACCAAACTTTGCAGGGATACATTGGATGTCAAGACACGTGGGAAAAACATACAAAACATAGGATTGGGGACATCAAGATCTTGGTCAAATTTTTTAAGAATTTTCAAATTTTCAGATAGGAGGTTCCATATGAGGTCAAAAACTACATACTCAGATCTTCACCAAACATTGCAGGGAACATTGGATGTCAAGACACGTGGAAAAAACGTACAAAACAAGAGATTGGAGACATCAAGATTTTCGACGAATTCTTTAAGAATTTTCAAATTTTCAGATGGGAGGTTCCAGATGAGGTCAAAAACGATATACTCAGATCTTCACCAAACTTTGCATGGATACATTGGATGTCAAGACACGTGGAAAAACATACAAAACCTAGAATTGGGGACATCAAGATTTTGGTCGAATTTTTTAAGAATTTTCAAATTTTCAGATAGGAGGTTCCATATAAGATCAAAAACTACATACTCAGATCTTCACCAAACTTTGCGGGGATACATTGGATGTCAAGACACGTGGAAAAAACGTACAAAACAAGAGATTGGAGACATCAAGATTTTGGACGAATTTTTTAAGAATTTTCAAATTTTCAGATAGGAGGTTCCAGATAAGGTCAAAAACTACATACTCAGATCTTCACCAAACTATGCAGGGATACATTGGATGTCAAGACACGTGGGAAAATCGTACAAAACAATAGATTGGAGACGTCAAGATTTTGGACGAATTTTTTAAGAATTTTCAAATTTTGAGATAGGAGGTTCCAGATAAGGTCAAAAACTACATACTCAGATCTTCACCAAACTTTGCAGGGATACATTGGATGTCAAGACACGTGGAAAAACGTACAAAACAAGAGATTGGGGTCATCAAGATTTTGGACGGATTCTTTAGGAATTTTCAAATTTTCAGATGGGAGGTTCCAGATAAGGTCAAAAACTACATACTCAGATCTTCACCAAACTTTGCAGGGATACATTGGATGTCAAGACACGTGGAAAAAACGAACAAAACAAGAGTTTGCAGACGTCAAGGTTTTGGACGAATTTTTTAAGAATTTTCAAATTTTCAGAAAGGATGTTCCAGATAAGGTCAAAAACGACCTACTCAGATCTTCACCAAACTTTCCAGGGATACATTGGATGTCAAGACACGTGGAAAAAACGTACAAAACAAGAGATTGGAGACATCAAGATTTTGGACGAATTTTTTAAGAATTTTCAAATTTTCAGATAGGAGGTTCCAGATAAGGTCAAAAACTACATACTCAGATCTTCCCCAAACTTTGCAGGGATACATTGAATGTCAAGACACGTGGAAAAAACGTACAAAACAAGACATTGGAGACATCAAGATTTTGGACGAATTTTTTAGGAATTTTCAAATTTTCAGAAATGAGGTTCCAGATAAGGTCAAAAACTACATACTCAGATCTTCACCAAACTTTGCAGGGATACATTGGATGTCAAGACACGTGGGAAAAACGTACAAAACAAGAGATTGGAGACATCAAGATTTTGGACGAATTTTTTAACAATTTTCAAATTTTCAGATAGGAGGTTCCAGATAAGGTCAAAGACTACATACTCAGATCTTCACCAAACTTTGCAGGGATACATTGGATGTCAAGACACGTGGAAAAAACGTACAAAACAAGAGATTGGGTCATCAAGATTTTGGACGGATTTTTTAGGAATTTTCAAATTTTCAGATGGGAGGTTCCAGATAAGGTCAAAAACTACATACTCAGATCTTCACCAAACTTTACAGGGATACATTGGATGTCAAGACACGTGGAAAAAACGTACAAAACAAGAGATTGGAGACATCAAGATTTTGGACGAATTTTTTAAGAATTTTCAAATTTCCAGAAAGGATGTTCCAGATAAGGTCAAAAACGACATACTCAGATCTTCACCAAACTTTGCAGGGATACATTGGATGTCAAGACACGTGGAAAAAACGTACAAAACAAGAGATTGGGGACATCAAGATTTTGGACGAATTTTTTAAGAATTTTCAAATTTTCAGATAGGAGGTTCCAGATAAGGTCAAAAACTACATACTCAGATCTTCACCAAACTTTGCAGGGATACATTGGATGTCAAGACACGTGGGAAAAACATACAAAACATAGGATTGGGGACATCAAGATTTTGGTCAAATTTTTTAAGAATTTTCAAATTTTCAGATAGGAGGTTCCATATGAGGTCAAAAACTACATACTCAGATCTTCACCAAACATTGCAGGGAACATTGGATGTCAAGACACGTGAAAAAAACGTACAAAACAAGAGATTGGAGACATCAAGATTTTGGACGAATTTTTTAAGAATTTTCAAATTTTCAGATGGGAGGTTCCAGATAAGGTCAAAAACGACATACTCAGATCTTCACCAAACTTTGCATGGATACATTGGATGTCAAGACACGTGGAAAAAACATACAAAACATAGAATTTGGGACATCAAGATTTTGGTCGAATTTTTTAAGAATTTTCAAATTTTCAGATAGGAGGTTCCATATAAGGTCAAAAACTACATACTCAGATCTTCACCAAACTATGCAGGGATACATTGGATGTCAAGACACGAGGAAAAAACGTACAAAACAAGAGATTGGAGACATCAAGATTTTGGACGAATTTTTTAAGAATTTTCAAATTTTCAGATAGGAGGTTCCAGATAAGGTCAAATACTACATACTCAGATCTTCACCAAACTTTGCAGGGATACATTGGATGTCAAGATAAGTGGAAAAAACGTACAAAACAAGAGATTGGAGACATCAAGATTTTGGACGAATTTTTGAGGAATTTTCAAATTTTCAGAAATGAGGTTCCAGATAAGGTCAAAAACTACATACTCAGATCTTCACCAAACTTTGCAGGGATACATTGGATGTCAAGACACGTGGGAAAAACGTACAAAACAAGAGATTGGAGACGTCAAGATTTTGGACGAATTTTTTAAGAATTTTCAAATTTTCAGATAGGAGGTTCCATATGAGGTCAAAAACTACATACTCAGATCTTCACCAAACATTGCAGGGAACATTGGATGTCAAGACACGTGGAAAAAACGTACAAAACAAGAGATTGGAGACATCAAGATTTTGGACGAATTTTTTAAGAATTTTCAAATTTTCAGATGGGAGGTTCCAGATACGGTCAAAAACGACATACTCAGATCTTCACCAAACTTTGCATGGATACATTGGATGTCAAGACACGTGGAAAAAACATACAAAACATAGAATTGGGGACATCAAGATTTTGGTCGAATTTTTTAAGAAATTTCAAATTTTCAGATAGGAGGTTCCATATAAGGTCAAAAACTATATACTCAGATCTTCACCAAACTATGCAGGGATACATTGGATGTCAAGACACGTGGAAAAAACGTACAAAACAAGAGATTGGACACATCAAGATTTTGGACGAATTTTTTAAGAATTTTCAAATTTTCAGATAGGAGGTTCCAGATAAGGTCAAAAACTACATACTCAGATCTTCACCAAACTTTGCAGGGATACATTGGATGTCAAGACACGTGGAAAAAACGTACAAAACAAGAGATTGGAGACATCAAGATTTTGGACGAATTTTTGAGGAATTTTCAAATTTTCAGAAATGAGGTTCCAGATAAGGTCAAAAACTACATACTCAGATCTTCACCAAACTTATCAGGGATACATTGGATGTAAAGACACGTGGCAAAAACGTACAAAACAAGAGATTGGAGACATCAAGATTTTGGACGAATTTTTTAAGAATTTTCAAATTTTCAGATAGGAGGTTCCAGATAAGGTCAAAAACTACATACTCAGATCTTCACCAAACTTTGCAGGGATACATTGGATGTCAAGACACGTGGAAAAATCGTACAAAACAAGAGATTGGGGGCATCAAGATTTTGGACGGATTTTTTAGGAATTTTCAAATTTTCAGATGGGAGGTTCCAGATAAGGTCAAAAACTATATACTCAGATCTTCACCAAACTTTGCAGGGATACATTGGATGTCAAGACACGTGGAAAAAACGTACAAAACAAGAGATTGGAGACGTCAAGATTTTGGACGAATTTTTAAAGAATTTTCAAATTTTCAGAAAGGATGTTCCAGATGAGTTCAAAAACGACATACTCAGATCTTCACCAAACTTTGCAGGGATACATTGGATGTCAAGACACGTGGAAAAAACGTACAAAACAAGAGATTGGAGACATCAAGATTTTAGACGAATTTTTTAAGAATTTTCAAATTTTCAGATAGGAGGTTCCAGATAAGGTCAAAAACTACATACTCAGATCTTCACCAAACTTTGCAGGGATACATTGGATGTCAAGACACGTGGAAAAAACGTACAAAACAAGAGATTGGAGACATCAAGATTTTGGTCCAATTTTTGAGAAATTTTCAAATTTTCAGAAATGAGGTTCCAGATAAGCCAAAAACTACATACTCAGATCTTCACCAAACTTTGCAGGGATACATTGGATGTCAAGACACGTGGGAAAAACGTACAAAACAAGAGATTGGAGACATCAAGATTTTGGACGAATTTTTTAAGAATTTTCAAATTTTCAGATAGGAGGTTCCAGATAAGGTCAAAAACTACATACTCAGATCTTCACCAAACTTTGCAGGGATACATTGGATGTCAAGACACGTGGGAAAAACGTACAAAACAAGAGATTGGAGACATCAAGATTTTGGACGAATTTTTTAAGAATTTTCAAATTTTCAGATAGGAGGTTCCAGATAAGGTCAAAAACTACATACTCAGATCTTCACTAAACTTTGCAGGGATACATTGGATGTCAAGACACGTGGAAAAAACGTACAAAACAAGAGATTGGGGTCATCAAGATTTTGGACGGATTTTTTAGGAATTTTCAAATTTTCAGATGGGAGGTTCCAGATAAGGTCAAAAACGACATACTCAGATCTTCACCAAACTTTGCATGGATACATTGGATGTCAAGACACGTGGAAAAAACGTACAAAACAAGAGATTGGAGACATCAAGATTTTGGACGATTTTTTTAAGAATTTTCAAATTTTCAGAAAGGAGGTTCCATATAAGGTCGAAAACTACATACTCAGATCTTCACCAAACTTTGCAGGAATACATTGGATGTCAAGACACGTGGAAAAAACGTACAAAACAAGAGATTGGGGTCATCAAGATTTTGGACGAATTTTTTAAGAATTTTCAAATTTTCAGATAGGAGGTTCCAGATAAGGTCAAAAACGACATACTCAGATCTTCACCAAACTTTGCAGGGATACATTGGATGTCAAGACACGTGGGAAAAACATACAAAACATAGGATTGGGGACATCAAGATCTTGGTCAAATTTTTTAAGAATTTTCAAATTTTCAGATAGGAGGTTCCATATGAGGTCAAAAACTACATACTCAGATCTTCACCAAACATTGCAGGGAACATTGGATGTCAAGACACGTGGAAAAAACGTACAAAACAAGAGATTGGAGACATCAAGATTTTCGACGAATTCTTTAAGAATTTTCAAATTTTCAGATGGGAGGTTCCAGATGAGGTCAAAAACGATATACTCAGATCTTCATAAACTTTGCATGGATACATTGGATGTCAAGACACGTGGAAAAACATACAAAACATAGAATTGGGGACATCAAGATTTTGGTCGAATTTTTTAAGAATTTTCAAATTTTCAGATAGGAGGTTCCATATAAGATCAAAAACTACATACTCAGATCTTCACCAAACTTTGCGGGGATACATTGGATGTCAAGACACGTGGAAAAAACGTACAAAACAAGAGATTGGAGACATCAAGATTTTGGACGAATTTTTTAAGAATTTTCAAATTTTCAGATAGGAGGTTCCAGATAAGGTCAAAAACTACATACTCAGATCTTCACCAAACTATGCAGGGATACATTGGATGTCAAGACACGTGGGAAAAACGTACAAAACAATAGATTGGAGACGTCAAGATTTTGGACGAATTTTTTAAGAATTTTCAAATTTTGAGATAGGAGGTTCCAGATAAGGTCAAAAACTACATACTCAGATCTTCACCAAACTTTGCAGGGATACATTGGATGTCAAGACACGTGGAAAAACGTACAAAACAAGAGATTGGGGTCATCAAGATTTTGGACGGATTCTTTAGGAATTTTCAAATTTTCAGATGGGAGGTTCCAGATAAGGTCAAAAACTACATACTCAGATCTTCACCAAACTTTGCAGGGATACATTGGATGTCAAGACACGTGGAAAAAACGAACAAAACAAGAGTTTGCAGACGTCAAGGTTTTGGACGAATTTTTTAAGAATTTTCAAATTTTCAGAAAGGATGTTCCAGATAAGGTCAAAAACGACCTACTCAGATCTTCACCAAACTTTCCAGGGATACATTGGATGTCAAGACACGTGGAAAAAACGTACAAAACAAGAGATTGGAGACATCAAGATTTTGGACGAATTTTTTAAGAATTTTCAAATTTTCAGATAGGAGGTTCCAGATAAGGTCAAAAACTACATACTCAGATCTTCCCCAAACTTTGCAGGGATACATTGAATGTCAAGACACGTGGAAAAAACGTACAAAACAAGACATTGGAGACATCAAGATTTTGGACGAATTTTTTAGGAATTTTCAAATTTTCAGAAATGAGGTTCCAGATAAGGTCAAAAACTACATACTCAGATCTTCACCAAACTTTGCAGGGATACATTGGATGTCAAGACACGTGGGAAAAACGTACAAAACAAGAGATTGGAGACATCAAGATTTTGGACGAATTTTTTAACAATTTTCAAATTTTCAGATAGGAGGTTCCAGATAAGGTCAAAAACTACATACTCAGATCTTCACCAAACTTTGCAGGGATACATTGGATGTCAAGACACGTGGAAAAAACGTACAAAACAAGAGATTGGGTCATCAAGATTTTGGACGGATTTTTTAGGAATTTTCAAATTTTCAGATGGGAGGTTCCAGATAAGGTCAAAAACTACATACTCAGATCTTCACCAAACTTTACAGGGATACATTGGATGTCAAGACACGTGGAAAAAACGTACAAAACAAGAGATTGGAGACATCAAGATTTTGGACGAATTTTTTAAGAATTTTCAAATTTCCAGAAAGGATGTTCCAGATAAGGTCAAAAACGACATACTCAGATCTTCACCAAACTTTGCAGGGATACATTGGATGTCAAGACACGTGGAAAAAACGTACAAAACAAGAGATTGGGGACATCAAGATTTTGGACGAATTTTTTAAGAATTTTCAAATTTTCAGATAGGAGGTTCCAGATAAGGTCAAAAACTACATACTCAGATCTTCACCAAACTTTGCAGGGATACATTGGATGTCAAGACACGTGGGAAAAACATACAAAACATAGGATTGGGGACATCAAGATTTTGGTCAAATTTTTTAAGAATTTTCAAATTTTCAGATAGGAGGTTCCATATGAGGTCAAAAACTACATACTCAGATCTTCACCAAACATTGCAGGGAACATTGGATGTCAAGACACGTGAAAAAAACGTACAAAACAAGAGATTGGAGACATCAAGATTTTGGACGAATTTTTTAAGAATTTTCAAATTTTCAGATGGGAGGTTCCAGATAAGGTCAAAAACGACATACTCAGATCTTCACCAAACTTTGCATGGATACATTGGATGTCAAGACACGTGGAAAAAACATACAAAACATAGAATTTGGGACATCAAGATTTTGGTCGAATTTTTTAAGAATTTTCAAATTTTCAGATAGGAGGTTCCATATAAGGTCAAAAACTACATACTCAGATCTTCACCAAACTATGCAGGGATACATTGGATGTCAAGACACGAGGAAAAAACGTACAAAACAAGAGATTGGAGACATCAAGATTTTGGACGAATTTTTTAAGAATTTTCAAATTTTCAGATAGGAGGTTCCAGATAAGGTCAAATACTACATACTCAGATCTTCACCAAACTTTGCAGGGATACATTGGATGTCAAGATAAGTGGAAAAAACGTACAAAACAAGAGATTGGAGACATCAAGATTTTGGACGAATTTTTGAGGAATTTTCAAATTTTCAGAAATGAGGTTCCAGATAAGGTCAAAAACTACATACTCAGATCTTCACCAAACTTTGCAGGGATACATTGGATGTCAAGACACGTGGGAAAAACGTACAAAACAAGAGATTGGAGACGTCAAGATTTTGGACGAATTTTTTAAGAATTTTCAAATTTTCAGATAGGAGGTTCCATATGAGGTCAAAAACTACATACTCAGATCTTCACCAAACATTGCAGGGAACATTGGATGTCAAGACACGTGGAAAAAACGTACAAAACAAGAGATTGGAGACATCAAGATTTTGGACGAATTTTTTAAGAATTTTCAAATTTTCAGATGGGAGGTTCCAGATACGGTCAAAAACGACATACTCAGATCTTCACCAAACTTTGCATGGATACATTGGATGTCAAGACACGTGGAAAAAACATACAAAACATAGAATTGGGGACATCAAGATTTTGGTCGAATTTTTTAAGAAATTTCAAATTTTCAGATAGGAGGTTCCATATAAGGTCAAAAACTATATACTCAGATCTTCACCAAACTATGCAGGGATACATTGGATGTCAAGACACGTGGAAAAAACGTACAAAACAAGAGATTGGACACATCAAGATTTTGGACGAATTTTTTAAGAATTTTCAAATTTTCAGATAGGAGGTTCCAGATAAGGTCAAAAACTACATACTCAGATCTTCACCAAACTTTGCAGGGATACATTGGATGTCAAGACACGTGGAAAAAACGTACAAAACAAGAGATTGGAGACATCAAGATTTTGGACGAATTTTTGAGGAATTTTCAAATTTTCAGAAATGAGGTTCCAGATAAGGTCAAAAACTACATACTCAGATCTTCACCAAACTTATCAGGGATACATTGGATGTAAAGACACGTGGCAAAAACGTACAAAACAAGAGATTGGAGACATCAAGATTTTGGACGAATTTTTTAAGAATTTTCAAATTTTCAGATAGGAGGTTCCAGATAAGGTCAAAAACTACATACTCAGATCTTCACCAAACTTTGCAGGGATACATTGGATGTCAAGACACGTGGAAAAATCGTACAAAACAAGAGATTGGGGGCATCAAGATTTTGGACGGATTTTTTAGGAATTTTCAAATTTTCAGATGGGAGGTTCCAGATAAGGTCAAAAACTATATACTCAGATCTTCACCAAACTTTGCAGGGATACATTGGATGTCAAGACACGTGGAAAAAACGTACAAAACAAGAGATTGGAGACGTCAAGATTTTGGACGAATTTTTAAAGAATTTTCAAATTTTCAGAAAGGATGTTCCAGATGAGTTCAAAAACGACATACTCAGATCTTCACCAAACTTTGCAGGGATACATTGGATGTCAAGACACGTGGAAAAAACGTACAAAACAAGAGATTGGAGACATCAAGATTTTAGACGAATTTTTTAAGAATTTTCAAATTTTCAGATAGGAGGTTCCAGATAAGGTCAAAAACTACATACTCAGATCTTCACCAAACTTTGCAGGGATACATTGGATGTCAAGACACGTGGAAAAAACGTACAAAACAAGAGATTGGAGACATCAAGATTTTGGTCCAATTTTTGAGAAATTTTCAAATTTTCAGAAATGAGGTTCCAGATAAGCCAAAAACTACATACTCAGATCTTCACCAAACTTTGCAGGGATACATTGGATGTCAAGACACGTGGGAAAAACGTACAAAACAAGAGATTGGAGACATCAAGATTTTGGACGAATTTTTTAACAATTTTCAAATTTTCAGATAGGAGGTTCCAGATAAGGTCAAAAACTACATACTCAGATCTTCACCAAACTTTGCAGGGATACATTGGATGTCAAGACACGTGGGAAAAACGTACAAAACAAGAGATTGGAGACATCAAGATTTTGGACGAATTTTTTAAGAATTTTCAAATTTTCAGATAGGAGGTTCCAGATAAGGTCAAAAACTACATACTCAGATCTTCACTAAACTTTGCAGGGATACATTGGATGTCAAGACACGTGGAAAAAACGTACAAAACAAGAGATTGGGGTCATCAAGATTTTGGACGGATTTTTTAGGAATTTTCAAATTTTCAGATGGGAGGTTCCAGATAAGGTCAAAAACTACATACTCAGATCTTCACCAAACTTTACAGGGATACATTGGATGTCAAGACACGTGGAAACAACGTACAAAACAAGAGATTGGAAACTTCAAGATTTTGGACGAATTCTTTAAGAATTTTCAAATTTTCAGAAAGGATGTTCCAGATAAGGTCAAAAACGATATACTCAGATCTTCACCAAACTTTGCAGGGATACATTGGATGTCAAGACACGTGGAAAAAACGTACAAAACAAGAGATTGGAGACATCAAGATTTTGGACGAATTTTTTAAGAATTTTAAAATTTTCAGATAGGAGGTTCCAGATAAGGTCAAAAACTACATACTCAGATCTTGACCAAACTTTGCAGGGATACATTGGATGTCAAGACACGTGGAAAAAACGTATAAAACAAGAGATTGGGGACGTCAAGATTTTGGACGAATTTTTTAAGAATTTTCAAATTTTCAGAAAGAATGTTCCAGATAAGGTCAAAAACGACATACTCAGATCTTCACCAAACTTTGCAGGGATACATTGGATGTCAAGACACGTGGAAAAAACGTACAAAACAAGAGATTGGAGACATCAAGATTTTGGACGAATTTTTGAGGAATTTTCAAATTTTCAGAAATGAGGTTCCAGATAAGGTCAAAAACTACATACTCAGATCTTCACCAAACTTTGCAGGGATACATTGGATGTCAAGACACGTGGAAAAAACGTACAAAACAAGAGATTGGAGACATCAAGATTTTGGACGAATTTTTTAAGAATTTTCAAATTTTCAGAAAGGATGTTGCAGATAATGTCAAAAACTACATACTCAGATCTTCACCAAACATTGCAGGGAACATTGGATGTCAAGACACGTGGAAAAAACGTACAAAACAAGAGATTGGAGACATCAAGATTTTGGACGAATTTTTTAAGAATTTTCAAATTTTCAGATGGGAGGTTCCAGATAAGGTCAAAAACGACATACTCAGATCTTCACCAAACTTTGCATGGATACATTGGATGTCAAGACACGTGGAAAAAACATACAAAACATAGAATTGGGGACATCAAGATTTTGGTCGAATTTTTTAAGAATGTTCAAATTTTCAGATAGGAGGTTCCATATAAGGTCAAAAACTATATACTCAGATCTTCACCAAACTATGCAGGGATACATTGGATGTCAAGACACGTGGAAAAAACGTACAAAACAAGAGATTGGAGACATCAAGATTTTGGACGAATTTTTTAAGAATTTTCAAATTTTCAGATAGGAGGTTCCAGATAAGGTCAAAAACTACATACTCAGATCTTCACCAAACTTTGCAGGGATACATTGGATGTCAAGACACGTGGAAAAAACGTACAAAACAAGAGATTGGAGACATCAAGATTTTGGACGAATTTTTTAAGAATTTTCAAATTTTCAGATAGGAGGTTCCAGATAAGGTCAAAAACTACATACTCAGATCTTCACCAAACTTTGCAGGGATACATTGGATGTCAAGACACGTGGAAAAATCGTACAAAACAAGAGATTGGGGGCATCAAGATTTTGGACGGATTTTTTAGGAATTTTCAAATTTTCAGATGGGAGGTTCGAGATAAGGTCAAAAACTACATACTCAGATCTTCACCAAACTTTGCAGGGATACATTGGATGTCAAGACACGTGTAAAAAAATTACAAAACAAGAGATTGGAGACGTCAAGATTTTGGACGAATTTTTTAAGAATTTTCAAATTTTCAGAAAGGATGTTCCAGATGAGTTCAAAAACGACATACTCAGATCTTCACCAAACTTTGCAGGGATACATTGGATGTCAAGACACGTGGAAAAAACGTACAAAACAAGAGATTGGAGACATCAAGATTTTGGACGAATTTTTTAAGAATTTTCAAATTTTCAGATAGGAGGTTCCAGATAAGGTCAAAAACTACATACTCAGATCTTCACCAAACTTTACAGGGATACATTGGATGTCAAGACACGTGGAAACAACGTACAAAACAAGAGATTGGAAACTTCAAGATTTTGGACGAATTCTTTAAGAATTTTCAAATTTTCAGAAAGGATGTTCCAGATAAGGTCAAAAACGACATACTCAGATCTTCACCAAACTTTGCAGGGATACATTGGATGTCAAGACACGTGGAAAAAACGTACAAAACAAGAGATTGGAGACATCAAGATTTTGGACGAATTTTTTAAGAATTTTAAAATTTTCAGATAGGAGGTTCCAGATAAGGTCAAAAACTACATACTCAGATCTTGACCAAACTTTGCAGGGATACATTGGATGTCAAGACACGTGGAAAAAACGTATAAAACAAGAGATTGGGGACGTCAAGATTTTGGACGAATTTTTTAAGAATTTTCAAATTTTCAGAAAGAATGTTCCAGATAAGGTCAAAAACGACATACTCAGATCTTCACCAAACTTTGCAGGGATACATTGGATGTCAAGACACGTGGAAAAAACGTACAAAACAAGAGATTGGAGACATCAAGATTTTGGACGAATTTTTGAGGAATTTTCAAATTTTCAGAAATGAGGTTCCAGATAAGGTCAAAAACTACATACTCAGATCTTCACCAAACTTTGCAGGGATACATTGGATGTCAAGACACGTGGAAAAAACGTACAAAACAAGAGATTGGAGACATCAAGATTTTGGACGAATTTTTTAAGAATTTTCAAATTTTCAGAAAGGATGTTGCAGATAATGTCAAAAACTACATACTCAGATCTTCACCAAACATTGCAGGGAACATTGGATGTCAAGACACGTGGAAAAAACGTACAAAACAAGAGATTGGAGACATCAAGATTTTGGACGAATTTTTTAAGAATTTTCAAATTTTCAGATGGGAGGTTCCAGATAAGGTCAAAAACTACATACTCAGATCTTCACCAAACTTTGCAGGGATACATTGGATGTCAAGACACGTGGAAAAATCGTACAAAACAAGAGATTGGGGGCATCAAGATTTTGGACGGATTTTTTAGGAATTTTCAAATTTTCAGATGGGAGGTTCCAGATAAGGTCAAAAACTATATACTCAGATCTTCACCAAACTTTGCAGGGATACATTGGATGTCAAGACACGTGGAAAAAACGTACAAAACAAGAGATTGGAGACGTCAAGATTTTGGACGAATTTTTAAAGAATTTTCAAATTTTCAGAAAGGATGTTCCAGATGAGTTCAAAAACGACATACTCAGATCTTCACCAAACTTTGCAGGGATACATTGGATGTCAAGACACGTGGAAAAAACGTACAAAACAAGAGATTGGAGACATCAAGATTTTAGACGAATTTTTTAAGAATTTTCAAATTTTCAGATAGGAGGTTCCAGATAAGGTCAAAAACTACATACTCAGATCTTCACCAAACTTTGCAGGGATACATTGGATGTCAAGACACGTGGAAAAAACGTACAAAACAAGAGATTGGAGACATCAAGATTTTGGTCCAATTTTTGAGAAATTTTCAAATTTTCAGAAATGAGGTTCCAGATAAGCCAAAAACTACATACTCAGATCTTCACCAAACTTTGCAGGGATACATTGGATGTCAAGACACGTGGGAAAAACGTACAAAACAAGAGATTGGAGACATCAAGATTTTGGACGAATTTTTTAACAATTTTCAAATTTTCAGATAGGAGGTTCCAGATAAGGTCAAAAACTACATACTCAGATCTTCACCAAACTTTGCAGGGATACATTGGATGTCAAGACACGTGGGAAAAACGTACAAAACAAGAGATTGGAGACATCAAGATTTTGGACGAATTTTTTAAGAATTTTCAAATTTTCAGATAGGAGGTTCCAGATAAGGTCAAAAACTACATACTCAGATCTTCACTAAACTTTGCAGGGATACATTGGATGTCAAGACACGTGGAAAAAACGTACAAAACAAGAGATTGGGGTCATCAAGATTTTGGACGGATTTTTTAGGAATTTTCAAATTTTCAGATGGGAGGTTCCAGATAAGGTCAAAAACTACATACTCAGATCTTCACCAAACTTTACAGGGATACATTGGATGTCAAGACACGTGGAAACAACGTACAAAACAAGAGATTGGAAACTTCAAGATTTTGGACGAATTCTTTAAGAATTTTCAAATTTTCAGAAAGGATGTTCCAGATAAGGTCAAAAACGATATACTCAGATCTTCACCAAACTTTGCAGGGATACATTGGATGTCAAGACACGTGGAAAAAACGTACAAAACAAGAGATTGGAGACATCAAGATTTTGGACGAATTTTTTAAGAATTTTAAAATTTTCAGATAGGAGGTTCCAGATAAGGTCAAAAACTACATACTCAGATCTTGACCAAACTTTGCAGGGATACATTGGATGTCAAGACACGTGGAAAAAACGTATAAAACAAGAGATTGGGGACGTCAAGATTTTGGACGAATTTTTTAAGAATTTTCAAATTTTCAGAAAGAATGTTCCAGATAAGGTCAAAAACGACATACTCAGATCTTCACCAAACTTTGCAGGGATACATTGGATGTCAAGACACGTGGAAAAAACGTACAAAACAAGAGATTGGAGACATCAAGATTTTGGACGAATTTTTGAGGAATTTTCAAATTTTCAGAAATGAGGTTCCAGATAAGGTCAAAAACTACATACTCAGATCTTCACCAAACTTTGCAGGGATACATTGGATGTCAAGACACGTGGAAAAAACGTACAAAACAAGAGATTGGAGACATCAAGATTTTGGACGAATTTTTTAAGAATTTTCAAATTTTCAGAAAGGATGTTGCAGATAATGTCAAAAACTACATACTCAGATCTTCACCAAACATTGCAGGGAACATTGGATGTCAAGACACGTGGAAAAAACGTACAAAACAAGAGATTGGAGACATCAAGATTTTGGACGAATTTTTTAAGAATTTTCAAATTTTCAGATGGGAGGTTCCAGATAAGGTCAAAAACGACATACTCAGATCTTCACCAAACTTTGCATGGATACATTGGATGTCAAGACACGTGGAAAAAACATACAAAACATAGAATTGGGGACATCAAGATTTTGGTCGAATTTTTTAAGAATGTTCAAATTTTCAGATAGGAGGTTCCATATAAGGTCAAAAACTATATACTCAGATCTTCACCAAACTATGCAGGGATACATTGGATGTCAAGACACGTGGAAAAAACGTACAAAACAAGAGATTGGAGACATCAAGATTTTGGACGAATTTTTTAAGAATTTTCAAATTTTCAGATAGGAGGTTCCAGATAAGGTCAAAAACTACATACTCAGATCTTCACCAAA
The DNA here is from genome assembly GCF_977018435.1 of Lepisma saccharinum. NCBI lineage: Eukaryota > Metazoa > Arthropoda > Insecta > Zygentoma > Lepismatidae > Lepisma > Lepisma saccharinum. Next base: position 2,244 of record NW_028143114.1, on the reverse strand, counting down.
CTTTGCAGGGATACATTGGATGTCAAGACACGTGGAAAAAACGTACAAAACAAGAGATTGGAGACATCAAGATTTTGGACGAATTTTTTAAGAATTTTCAAATTTTCAGATAGGAGGTTCCAGATAAGGTCAAAAACTACATACTCAGATCTTCACCAAACTTTGCAGGGATACATTGGATGTCAAGACACGTGGAAAAATCGTACAAAACAAGAGATTGGGGGCATCAAGATTTTGGACGGATTTTTTAGGAATTTTCAAATTTTCAGATGGGAGGTTCGAGATAAGGTCAAAAACTACATACTCAGATCTTCACCAAACTTTGCAGGGATACATTGGATGTCAAGACACGTGTAAAAAAATTACAAAACAAGAGATTGGAGACGTCAAGATTTTGGACGAATTTTTTAAGAATTTTCAAATTTTCAGAAAGGATGTTCCAGATGAGTTCAAAAACGACATACTCAGATCTTCACCAAACTTTGCAGGGATACATTGGATGTCAAGACACGTGGAAAAAACGTACAAAACAAGAGATTGGAGACATCAAGATTTTGGACGAATTTTTTAAGAATTTTCAAATTTTCAGATAGGAGGTTCCAGATAAGGTCAAAAACTACATACTCAGATCTTCACCAAACTTTACAGGGATACATTGGATGTCAAGACACGTGGAAACAACGTACAAAACAAGAGATTGGAAACTTCAAGATTTTGGACGAATTCTTTAAGAATTTTCAAATTTTCAGAAAGGATGTTCCAGATAAGGTAAAAAACGACATACTCAGATCTTCACCAAACTTTGCAGGGATACATTGGATGTCAAGACACGTGGAAAAAACGTACAAAACAAGAGATTGGAGACATCAAGATTTTGGACGAATTTTTTAAGAATTTTAAAATTTTCAGATAGGAGGTTCCAGATAAGGTCAAAAACTACATACTCAGATCTTGACCAAACTTTGCAGGGATACATTGGATGTCAAGACACGTGGAAAAAACGTATAAAACAAGAGATTGGGGACGTCAAGATTTTGGACGAATTTTTTAAGAATTTTCAAATTTTCAGAAAGAATGTTCCAGATAAGGTCAAAAACGACATACTCAGATCTTCACCAAACTTTGCAGGGATACATTGGATGTCAAGACACGTGGAAAAAACGTACAAAACAAGAGATTGGAGACATCAAGATTTTGGACGAATTTTTGAGGAATTTTCAAATTTTCAGAAATGAGGTTCCAGATAAGGTCAAAAACTACATACTCAGATCTTCACCAAACTTTGCAGGGATACATTGGATGTCAAGACACGTGGAAAAAACGTACAAAACAAGAGATTGGAGACATCAAGATTTTGGACGAATTTTTTAAGAATTTTCAAATTTTCAGAAAGGATGTTGCAGATAATGTCAAAAACTACATACTCAGATCTTCACCAAACATTGCAGGGAACATTGGATGTCAAGACACGTGGAAAAAACGTACAAAACAAGAGATTGGAGACATCAAGATTTTGGACGAATTTTTTAAGAATTTTCAAATTTTCAGATGGGAGGTTCCAGATAAGGTCAAAAACGACATACTCAGATCTTCACCAAACTTTGCATGGATACATTGGATGTCAAGACACGTGGAAAAAACATACAAAACATAGAATTGGGGACATCAAGATTTTGGTCGAATTTTTTAAGAATGTTCAAATTTTCAGATAGGAGGTTCCATATAAGGTCAAAAACTATATACTCAGATCTTCACCAAACTATGCAGGGATACATTGGATGTCAAGACACGTGGAAAAAACGTACAAAACAAGAGATTGGAGACATCAAGATTTTGGACGAATTTTTTAAGAATTTTCAAATTTTCAGATAGGAGGTTCCAGATAAGGTCAAAAACTACATACTCAGATCTTCACCAAACTTTGCAGGGATACATTGGATGTCAAGACACGTGGAAAAAACGTACAAAACAAGAGATTGGAGACATCAAGATTTTGGACGAATTTTTTAAGAATTTTCAAATTTTCAGATAGGAGGTTCCAGATAAGGTCAAAAACTACATACTCAGATCTTCACCAAACTTTGCAGGGATACATTGGATGTCAAGACACGTGGAAAAATCGTACAAAACAAGAGATTGGGGGCATCAAGATTTTGGACGGATTTTTTAGGAATTTTCAAATTTTCAGATGGGAGGTTCGAGATAAGGTCAAAAACTACATACTCAGATATTCAACAAACTTTG